>NC_134411.1:21933474-22200974 GCF_038048845.1 Mixophyes fleayi | reverse complement strand
ACATTCATCTATACAACACTCCGGTCTTTAGTCCAGGCAGTAATGGGAATTGGAGATATCTCCAATGGAAAATAACTAGTTGGGTTGATGTCCAGTTAGCAATCCCTGGACAGCTTACTCCGACTAATGACAGACTACACAAGCTAAAAACACATCACCAAGTTTACTACATTATTAAATTATAGATCGATATAACAATACAGTTCTGGGAACCAATTGATGTGGTCATGTCCTTAGAGACCATCATCCCTTTGGTCTGATGTTTCAGAGGTGACCTCACAGATGTCCTGTCCGATCTTCAGGTCTTTGTCATGTCTCTACTTGTGTTCTCATGAATATTAGTTACCCCCACAAAATGAGCAACAAGTGTACTTTCCTTTTTCCAAAGCTATTTTAACTCTTAAGTGAGCAAACTTTCAAGCATTGTTATTGCAGGATGACAAGCATGGAAATACTGTATACCTGAACATAAACATGTATTTTAAGAACACAGCTATGACACCCTATTAAACATTGTGTTGTTTTAAAATTGTACAGTTCACACTTTACTTCCCAAGAGAAACCACTTTTTTTCTTTTTGGTAACAACACTTGTGAAACGCTAATTACCACATTCTAACAGCAGCGACATTATGCAAGGTGATTATCAGCCACAAAGCCTAGACCGAGTTCAGGACTGAGACTCCGGTTGGATGTTTGAATTTAATTTGTATGGCTCCGAGAAATGTATACTAATGCAATCATCCTATAGAAAAGTCAAATACTGACCCGTAAGTGACTAGTAAAAGCAGCACTCATTTTATCTGACAGGTAGGGAATTGTAACCTGCTGTACAGATACTCTGCTGCTTTCCAAGTTCTTATAAACATAGGGTAGTAGTACGTGCATACAAGTATAAATTAAATACCTAAACTGTTACTATATCGCCAGTAGGATCTGTATCAATCAACTTAGATTCTAAGGTGATTGATACAGATCCTACTGGCGATATAGTAATGGTATAGAGATGGGATTCTGATGGAGTATATTTATACTACTAGAGCACAGCAGATAAAGTAGCTTAGTTGCTTTCTTTATTTCTATCATCGCAGTGTACAGTATTCTAGATTATTGTCCCAATGTAGAACCTGATTGGGGGTCTCTATCGGGAGCCAACAATGACCTAATAGAAGCACAGTGGCCTCGTCATTCAGAGCAGTGAGAGCAGAATGTTTCGCTTTCTATGGATGAGAATGTGGAAGTTAATAAAACAATAAGGTTCACTGACCTTAGACTAACCTTAAAATTGGAGTCCCTCTATGCAGGCTTCACCCAGGAGGGAGCATACATAAACAATGCACGATATATATGCAAATAGCGGAACTTGGCTTCCAAACCCAGCCACCTACTATGGTATGGTCACTCCTGGTGGCTTTTAAGGCAGCTGTGACGTAGGGAGCAGAGAGAATGGTGCAGTATCCAGAATGAGAGGGACGCTGTCCAGTTATTTGCAAACCCGATGTGCCATTTTATGCTCTCCCCAGCATTAGGGGAAAACAGGGACACACATGTATATTGCACAAGGTACTTTGTAAAAAAGACCAATTTCCCACAGGTGACAATATTTGTAATAATCACTGTGATAAATTATCAGATACAATGTAATTATATGCCCTCCCTTTAAAAACAAAGAGAAGCTATTATTGTATCCATGCACAAATACACACAATGTTCACACACAATTACAGAGCGACTTAAAAACGGGTGATGGATGAATACTGAACAATAAGATAAACCTCCATGCCTCCCATTGCAGATAAGCTGCAGTTCAGGAATGGAAGTGATCGCTGCAAAGTGAACTGACAGGATGCAATCTAAACACCTCCCAGAATCCTCTCCTCCGCTCTGAGGATTATACGTGTCTGAAGAAAGCTTTAAAGTCAATGCATCTGCAAGAATCCTTCAGTTCTTCAATTTGCCACATAGAAAATGGCTTTTTATTGATTCATTTCTAGGTCACTAAACTTGTTGTTTTCAAAAAGATCTAAAGTGCAGACATGTGGGTCCTCTGCGACTCTGTCTATTGTATGCGGGCTTCAATAGTGGGCTGCCATTCAGGGCTGGGAGCCTATGTAAGATAACTGGGCTATTATTGAGGAGGGAGAAATAGACAAGGAAGATAAATGCTCTTTATTAACCTACTAGCTGCAACAGGGGTCAGTGTAACTACACTGACATGAAGTGTGTAATGTTAACATGGTACATACCAAGTGCATGCAATTTACTGACAACACAAATTCCAACAACATTATCGTTATTCTGTAATATGACCATTAAACCCGAAGTGAATGTAATTTATACAAAAGAGCTACTGCTAACTTATACAAACTGAAGTTTACATACTACGACAAAACTGGATACAAAGCACTGTACTTACATTTGCTATGAGCTAAGTACAAGACACTGATATGGAAGTTTGCTGTATAGTGGAAAAAATCTTCCCTCACTATGACTTCATCTCAGAGACTTTACAGGTGTATATGTGAATGGTATAAGCAGCTGTTTTCATAGAGACAACATTCATTTTATGTTTAGCTATTCTTTAATATCAAAGTCAATGATCCAATGCAACATTTGACTTTCTATGGATTTGATCACTTTTTTTTTTTTTTTAACGCAAACTAGTACATTGATCAGTATTTTCATGTGAATTCAAACAACAGACCTCAAAACAGGACTGTTCATATATGAAACATGACAGTAACATTTACTCATTCATGCCAACTCTCCCGGAATGTCTAGGAGACTCTCGGGAGAGTAAGGCATTCTCCCGCATCTAAGGGAGAAGTGGGCAGGATTAGAAGCCTTCGTGACACGATTCGCAGAGCCCCACCCTCATAGACCGACCTCCCCCCCTATCTCCCGGAGGCCAAATTGGAAAGGTTGGCAAGTATGCATTTACTGTCTTATCAGGATTTTCCAATGCAGATTTATTAAAAACATAAAGTGTATGGCGTATTGCCATAGCATTTCTCCTCTTTGCATTACAAACAGCAGAGCACGCAGCTTAAAGCCCCACGACTAGCAGGCAGCAAGGCATCAGCCAGAAGGGATCTTAGCATAGTCAGAGGTATCATGTCACTTACATGCAGCAGGCGCTAACATGGTATGCTTAATCTTGGGCAAGTGGGGATAGTCTTGGGCACTACGTAAAAAGTTATAAAGTTTGTAATCTCACCAGCAAATCTGCTATAGAGATTGTTGAGTACATGTATAATATATACATTTTGGCCCCTATCTGTGACCTTTCAGTCAATGGATTCCAAGTAGAAGGTAGGTCTTGCTCACTACTCGGCCTAATGGCTAAGTTGAAGTGTAGTTCCGTTCTAGTAGCAACGAGACGCCACTGCGCGATTGGGCAGCCTGCCTTGTTCTGGTGCCAGAAGGCCGGTGGTGTCTAGAGCCCGAGATGCTGTACGTGCTCCTGGTAATCAGGGCCGGAGGTGCCTGTAGATGCACTGCTGGGAGGAGAAGTGCACGAATGCTCCAGCACCAGCACTTTTTGAGACGGATATCACTTTTTATTTCTTTGCCTTGGCAAGAGAACTCTTAAACCTCACAAGCTGTTAGGCCGGGGCCTACGGGCACCTTTTAATTTTTTATCTATTACTGCATAGCACTTAAACACTTATCATGTTTATGTGTGCCTGTGTCTATTTGCTTGTAGACAACAAAGGTTTTGGGTACAGACCCTCATGGATTACCCTCTCCCGGTGTTATTGGAGGCTTCATCCTTTTATGGGGAGCAGAAGAAGCAGTTCCCTGAGTGAAGCTTCAGTCAAACTCGAGGAGAAAAGGGCTCATCCAAGCCCTGCAGTGGAGGTAAGCCAGAAGACCCTTGCTCCCTAAGGCTCCATTAGGCATCAGGGGTCCCGATGTCATGGCCTCCCCCCCCTTAGCTTCAGCAACGAGACCTGAAGACCCTTATCTCTCTGCGGGATCTTCTGACTGCCAGGGATGTGGTAGAACGGGCCCCTTTTCCTTTTGGGAAGGGTAACAAGTACAGGGCCCCCAGCACAGGCTTTAGCATTGCACTGGGGGAGTTGGAGCATGCACCTTGGGTACTAATTATAAAATAGAGCTGTGCAGACTGTTACCACTTGAAGAGATGAACAACTTATTTAGAAACAAACCCGCACCCTCCATACTAGAAACATTACAAATTAAGACACTCACTTCATGCTGCACTAACACACACCCACGGGACAGGAATTAATTCTATCAACTATATATTCACCCCAGCTGAGACATTTTTGCCTGCGACCAACAGGAATATCAATATCGGCACGCCAAGAACATCTTTGGAATATTATAACTTCTAAAGTCTGTACTCTGTAAGAGGACCACACAGGAAGTGACAAACCTTACTTAAATGGCAAGTATCTTTTTTCATAATAATTTTATGTACTAGATATTACAGCCCAGGGGGTCTTGACAATTCGGCTACGTGGTGACCATTTACAGAAATTTTAATTGAAAATATCCATTAATATGTATTACAATAGAAATAATATATGCTCTTCTGTTAAATATAAAGATATCTGAAGTCAACCGGGAGTTCTGTTTCCATAGCAGAATCCAGAAGTGACTTTTAATGTAGTTTTGAAGTAAGTGGCTAACATTATAATACACAAGTTTTAATTTTAAACAAATAAAGCACGGTGGCTCAGTGGTTAGCACTTCTGCCTCACAGCACTGGGGTCATGAGTTCAATTCCCGACCATGGCCTCATCTGTGTGGCGTTTGTATGTTCTCCCCGTGTTTGCGTGGGTTTCCTCAGGGTGCTCTGGTTTCCTCCCACACTCCAAAAACATACTGGTAGCTTAATTGGCTGCTATCAAAATTGACCCTAGTCTCTCTCTCTCTCTGTCTGTGTGTTAGGAAATTTAGACTGTAAGCTCCAGTGGGGCAGGGACTGATGTGAGTGAGTTCTCTGTACAGCGCTGCGGAATCAGTGGCGCTATATAAATAAATGGTGGTGATGATAAAGTTGCTTGTACTGCACAGATCACTTTTATAACCAGTCACCATTACTCTCCAAATATTAGAATACATTTGAAATATATTTCTATAAATTGTGTATACATTATATGTGTACTTGTGTATAATATATATATATATATATATACACACACACACACCGTAAAGCGTGTATGTAAAGTGACCACAATGGTTTACCTGGCCGCAGTTTGGAGCAGGATAGGGAGCTGTGAGCGCCGTGGCAGGCAGCATATGTTTGCCCAGCTCTGGCTTGCATTAGAAATGATATAAACATGAACTGTCCCAAATTATTTATGTCCCTGAGTTTGCTGCCTGTACTCCTGCTCTGCATTCAGAATCACCTCCTTCGCAGCATAGCCTGCAGTGGCAGCGTTGGCATTTAAGCTTGTTCTGTTCAGTCAATGCCCCTGGCATCCAAAGCAAGGCCACAAATCTCTATATTTAGATGCCATTCTGGGTAAGAGGTTTTTTTTTTTTGTTTTTTTTTTTTATTTTAATTCCGCTCCTCTGCCAGCATCTGCAATCAAAATGGCATATTACCTCTGGCTGGTACAGCAGACACACAGACCATCCCTGAACATCTACACTCACTGTAGGATTATTTAGGTGCCCACAAAAAAAACAAGGAGAGGAAAACCTTATCTAAATAATAATATATTTAGCATTTATCATCATCTATTTATTTATATAGAGCCACTAATTCCGCAGCGCTGTACAGAGAACTCACTCACATCAGTCCCTGCCCCACTGGAGCTTACAGTCTAAATCCCCAACATACACACACACACACACACACACACACACACACACACAGACAGACTGTGAGAGACTAAAGGCAATTTAAAAGCAGCCAATTAACCTACTAGTATGTTTTTGGAGTGTGGGAGGAAACCAGAGCACCCGGAGGAAACCCACGCAAACATGGGGAGAACATACACACTCCACACAGATAAGGCCATAGCCAGGAATCAAACTCATGACCCCAGTGCTGTGAGGCAGAAGTGTTAACCACTGAGCCACCGTGCTGCCCACATTTACGAAAAATCAAAAGCAACAACTAAACAGGCCTCCACATTTTATGCATTTGACTCACCATTAGTCATTGATAAAAGACACAATGTTTATTATATTATAATACACGCACCTTTAGTTTGTACTTTGTGTGTTTTTAAACATTTCAGCAGGCGGCTCTCCTTCGTTCACCGCATCAGATCATCACTGCTCCAGAGAGAGATGAGGGTGGTCTGCGGATTTCCTAGCTGCCAGGGGAGGGGCTCCCCAAGAACCGGAGGAGGAGATTTGGCCATAGTACTGTTTATGGAAAATCCTTTCTTGTACTGATAGAAAAGCAGAGGTGAAACTAGCGAGCTGTGGGCCCCGATGCAAGCAAGCGGGGTGGAGAGAACTGGGGCCCACAGCTCGTTAGTTCCCCGTGCAGCGGGCCCCATTATCTCCATGGGCCCCAATGCACCGCATCTGCTGCACCAATGGTAGTTCCGCCACTGTGTTAAAGTATGTTTTCCACTAGGTATCATGGCACACTGCCATAATGTATAATAGCTGTGGCATCACTGTTTCAGTTGGTCACTGCTTCTCAAGGGCACACTGTACCATCTATGTGTGTCTGTATTTATGGTTAGGTGACCATAGCAATCAATAACATACCCACATTATTAGTCCTCACAGAGCCAGTCTGCCTGCACTGAAAAAAAATGTTTTTTCCCTACAACGCAGGCAGGTCAGTGGATGCGGTTCCACATTCCAAATCCTGGCTTTGTTCTCCACGGGTATCGGAGCAAGCCTAGTGTAATGGGAGAGCAGTGTCTGCACAGTGGGAGAATGAGATCATGTACATCCGATTTTAAAACAAAACCGTTAGTGCGGTAATTTTAACGCTGATTTTGGGTTGCGAGCAAAAATCCAGGTTAAAAATGAATTCACCTAGTATTGTATTGTTCACCCACTAAAGGAGGACGTAAGATGGGTTTAGAATGTTGTGAGACAGGTTAGTATTAATGATAATGTGTGAAGAAATCATTGGACAGTAGTGACCTAATTCAGCCCTGATTGTTAACCAAACTTTTAAAGAAGCTGCTTAACTAGTTATGTTCATGGTCACTGGGGGGGGTCACTAGCTTTACATATCAAAACACCTTGTACTCTACCTTAAAAATACATAAAAGTTATTGTTGTTTAGCTAGCATAGTAAAAAAGCATAGTAAAAAATGCTAAAAATATGCCTGTCTAGTCAGGTAACTACGAAGGAAAACGCATAAAAAAAACCCCAAAAAACTAAAATTACCCAAACATATAAAATACTAAAACCTTTTAGTTTATTTTTCAAACACTACTCCTTATATTCTCATGATTTTATATTATCACAGAAAACTGACATTTGATGTCCTTTCATTTCACAGTAGGGGGGGGGGGGGGGGGGGGGGAGAGGAGGCATTTCGGTACGAATGCCAGAGCCAAATCACCCGCTAGGCAAAGTGGGCCCTTGGTAGGCTGTGCGGAACCAGCGCCCTGGTCTGGGCAGCCTGGGAATATTGCCTGGTATAATGGAGCTTGTAGTGCCACAAATGCTGGAGCATGCCGGGTTGTATGAAGGTGTTCCCTTCTATGATGATGTGGGCGTAAGAGGGTGGCAGGAAAATTCTGTTCTACCCGGGACACTGTGTGTGTGGATTGGATGAGGGTATCAGGGACAAAGTTCAGGGGCAAACGCAGGATTTGTAGATGGGGGTTTCCACACCACGCCGCCACTGGACGTGACCAGCATGCATGGGGTCGTGGCTATAATTTTAGACAGTGCTTGGCTGCTCTCCAACTCTTCCTATCCCCATAATATACATGGGCAATGCTGCGTGCACTACTGTTAGGTGCACGCAGCTCTCCCTTTTTCAAGCAGATCCGTGTGAAGCGGGGTCAGGGTCCAGCCACCTCAATTATACAGTGCCCCAGACTTGGAGGGGGGGGTTTTCCAGGCACTAGGAAACCCCCCTTGGTTTGCCTATTAAAATTCTGTGCTTATTTCTTGTGCCACACGTGTGCTCAGTCCCAGCTGTCTGGAGGACTGTATGAATATAGCCATATACGTGTTATAATGTACTTGGAGAAAAACAGAGAAAAAATATTGGGGACATGTATAGGGTAAGTACTGTAAATAGAATGGAATGGTGGAAATGTCCCGTGGGAAGACGGTGGGACAACCTAGTACCTTGCCTAGGGGCGTTGGGGCATTAATCTTACTCTGGCGCATCCTAATCAACGACCACGGTAAAATCTGACCCTTCTGTTTTGCTTACTAATCCATTACGTGTTATAAATTTATATTACAACCATCATTATAATAAATAAAAAAAGGTAAGAGAAAACCACATAAACCTTATTTTGTAATTTGTGTCCCTTCAATAAAACTATTTTAACGCAGAAAACTATTTTAGAAGCCGTCCAATCTTTTAAAGAATTTCCATGCTCTGACATATTCCAGGGAAAGGGTTAACAAAACATAAGAATATAATAATATACATAATAAATATACCAGACATCTATGGTGTTCATTTCTGGGGGATTCCTTTTCAATCTTTTTCCCACTGGCTTTGCATCTGGGAGACTAGTAAATTAGTCCCATAGAGAGAGAGAGAGAGAGAAATGTTCTTACCTGAAATCAGCTTTGCAAATTAATAGCAAAACAACTTAGCGCCAGAAAAAGGCAATCTGAATGCTGCAAATGCACCGTGACACCACAGAAACCTCACAATCACATTTATACCACTGTTTTGTTTTTTTTATTTAGCTCCTATTGCCGACACTTGACAGAGCAGACAGAACAAGACATATCACTGTTCTCCATACACTCAGGCGGTTAAGCAATGTCAAGTACCTTGAATTCCCCAATGAGTTATTTCACACGTCTATGGCCACGAGGCGCTGGGATTTTCAACCTGTGTCAGCTGCATTTAATATGCACACGACAACACAATTTGGCAAACATATATGTTACTGAATTTGGCGCCGGGCCAAATGTGCAGGAAAGGTGAATTTTGACAACTCGCCTTTCGTATAATTACATTTGGCAAATCAACTGTTTTGCATCTCAGCGGAGATTACCCTTCGAAACTTATACAAGGTGATAAAGTCAATTATATTGACATGTTAAGGGAACCCAGAACAGTCAGGTTAAATTACATACCTAAAGGAAATTGTGTCGACTAATTAAAATAGCTAGGGCCATTGCGCGGTTTGGTTCGTGTTTGGTCCTGTCTAAAAATCACAGACACATTTGGAGGCCTTGTTTAACTCGCTACTGGAAAAAAATAAAAACAACATTAAGTACTTGTCGCACTGATTTGCACAGTAGCCCCGCAAAGCCTTAATGATAGGCGACCTGCAGCATCCACAAGTGCAGAATGTTAAAAGCAACTAAGTATATTAAAGTTCTCAATGTACACGTATAAAACAGCTAGGTGCACTCATTAATGCATAGCTTAATGAACCATAAGAATATACAGCCTTTATAAACATGACATTCTGTCTATGTGTGTGTGCAGTTTCCATAACAATGCCAATTACAGCCTTGTTTAGAGGTCTTAATTCAGAGTACGAGCATTCAAATAACACTGTAGAGACCTAGAAAAATCCCACGTTAGTAAATATATGTATCTGTTTTCAACAGCCATTCACTAAGCTACTGTATTATAGCATCTCCAGAGAACCAGGACAATTAAAATAAACAGTTTAATGCCCAAAATCTACCATTAAGTGGTTAAATTAACCAAGATAATGTGTGTGTCAAATAATGAAGGCAAGCTTTTGATTTTCAAAAGAAGCTAATCTTACAATAAAGCAATTTATTGCTGCTTAACAGCGTAAGGAGAACCCCCTTCTGCACAGGTTAATGTATATAAAACATTGGAAGCTTTTACCAAGAGGTTTTAACCCTGGTTCCATAGCAAGCGCAGTTTATCCGAGTTAATCTCACAACAGGATTTCACACAGACATTATCCAATCAGTACAGTACGGAACTGGATGATAACAAAACCTCACTGATCCTTTAAATGATTTATTCAATAGAAAATATAACAATGTTATGAAACACACTGTATTAAAACGCTCAATAAGTTACCACAGCCAGCACATTGAGCGAGTGCATAAAGAGAGTGATCAAGTATGGAATTAATTAAGACACCGGTAGAGTTCTACACAGATCTGCCATAGCTATAAGACAATTGGGATTATTTAACACCATAGTGCTATATGGACAAGGTGTAACACGTAGCAATCAATCAGGACTGTACTAGAAAATGACAGAATCGGGCTAGTCCATACCAACACATGTGTGATATGCAATTCAGTGCAGACATTTTATTAAAGCATACGTGGGGTCCAATGTATTCCCAAAAGAACTGCACATTCTATTAATATTAAGGCAAACGGAACGTTCAGCGAATGTTATATTTGCATTAAAACATGTGAAGTAAACACGTGACAGTTCAAACATATATAGGTATAGACACAATAATATATCAATATCAATATATATATCTACATCCTCACACATATGCAACATGTTGATTTTAGTTTTACACAACAAATGAGTTTTCTTCAGTTACGTCTCCCGGAAAGAAGAATATCATTACGTCTCGGACCTCTAATGACTTCCTCAAATATACTGCTATTAACCACCCCTAACAAAATGCTCCAGACACTGCCAAACAAATATGATTTTTGCAACTTTCACTGTTTAGTCTCTACCTCCTTCGCTTCCCACCTGGACTGCTAAGATTAATGTCCTGTTTGCTCCCACGGTCTCTCACTCCCCCCTCCCTCTAGAATGTAAGCTCCGACAGACAGGATCCTCTACCCCATTTCTCTTGTCTGTCCACTCTGTCGTCCTTGTTTGTCTCTGTCGTGTCTTGTGCTGAATTCTATCTGTATGGTATGTTTGTTAATTGTATCAATGCATTTATTATTCTGCTCTACTATGCCCTTGTTCCTGTTATTAAGTATACTGTTTTTATGTACGTCTCTTTTATATGATTATGCCAGGCGCTGCGGAATCTGCAGCAGTATATAAATGACTGAGGAGCATGATGCCTGCAATCTCTCGTATCTACTCAGACTTTTAACTCCAAACACCACTTTAATACATTTAAATCTCTTTTCAACCCTCCAACAGTAACCCCTGCTTCCCACTTCAAGGACGAGATTAGAGAGTTCTCAAGTTGTATCCTCTTCCTCCAGCAACAACTTTCTCAATTCCTTTTACTGCACCCTCTGGCACCTAATACCTTATATTTGATCAAACAAATAAAGACGAGGAACCTACTCTCCTTCTTCCCCCAGTCTACTACCTGCCCACCTGACCTACATCCCATCACGTCATAAGGCTCAGTCCTAGACCACTGTCTTCTCTATCTATACCACTTCTCTACGAGAACTAATAAGTTCCTTTGGGTTTCAGGATAAACTCTATGGGACCGATTCAATTCGGCTACGGTATTCTAGGAATAACGTAGCCTGCACATTATTACCATTACTATAGTAACAGTGCTCAGTATTACAGATAATATTGTCATTTTAATGCTGGTTTTTTTGTAAAAGTCCGGGTTAAAATTACAGTATTAACGGTAATACAATTAGCGCCACGTTATTCCTACACTAATCTGGCTGAATAGAATCGGCCCCTATGTGGATGACATCCAAACTTATTTTTCCTTTCCAGATCTCTCACCATCTCTGTTGACTCTATTATGCATGTCTACTATTTCATCTCGGATGTCCTCTCTCCACCTCAAACTCAATCTTCCAAAAACTGAACTAATAATCTTTTCTACCAGTCAATAAAAGCTACTTAGCAGACATTTCTGTTTCAGAACTGTCCTTTCCCTCCCACATCCAATCTGTAATCAAATCCTGTTACGTGCATCTATGAAACATCTGCACAATACACAAGTGTTTCGCACAAAACACTGAAAAACTTTCCTGACTGTAAAGCGCTGGGGAGTATGCTGGCACTAAAAATTAAATAATAATGAAACTTATAGCCATACATTCATACAGGTAATATCTTGACATAAAGAGCAGTGAGAATAAATAGTGGACAATCAAATATACATCTGAGAGGGAGAACAGAGAGGTCCTACATTAAGTAGAGGAGAAGTTCAGGATCAGACTTCACCTAGGTAGGTGCCGTATTGTTCATCTTCCCTGCCTTCTGCCTCTACGGAAAATCAGTCAGCAATACTTATACTCACACATACAATAGTATGATTGTGACCGGACACCAAATAAGCAAAAAGATACTGTAGGAACTGCAAGTAGAGCACTAATGTACCTGTCAAGTGCACGATTTGTAGTTAGGCACCATATCCCCAAAACACTTAAGACAGGAAATAAAATGCTACCAATATATAGCAAGGTTCCAATAGCTACAAATATATATATATATATATATATATATATATATATATATATATATATATATATCTTCTCCTTTCTGCACTTTAAATGGTTGTCCAACGTGTTTTATTTTTCATATCCCATGCTACATGTATAGTACCTTATTTTACTATTAGACATTAGCCATAATTTCCCTAATAACCATGATCCACTGCTGCTTTCACCTCAGTATTACAACTTAGATGGAATGTCCAAGATTCAGGGCTAGATTTACTAAGCTGCGGGTTTGAAAAAGTGGGGATGTTGCCTATAGCAACCAATCAGATTCTAGCTTTTATTTATTTAGTACATTCTACAAAATGACAGCTAGAATCTGATTGGTTGCTATAGGTAACATCCCCACTTTTTCAAACCCGCAGCTTAGTAAATCTAGCCCTCAGTGTTCCTATGCTCCCCTGACATCTATGCAAATTTTAAAGATGACAAGGGAGCGCAGCACAGCGACATCCAGGGAGCGCAGCACAGCGACATCCAGGGAGCGCAGCACAGCGACATCCAGGGAGCGCAACACAGCGACATCCAGGGAGCCGGCACAGCGACATCCTGGGATCTCTACCAAATGATATTAGATATAAGCTTACAAGCCATAAACTGTAGTGGTCAGTACAGGATCATGGGTATAAGGTACTATATATTGTCTAATAATTAAAATAAGGTACTCTTATGGGGCGTGAGAAAGGCCATACTTGCCTACTTTTGGGATCTTCACCTCCAGGAGATCCCAGAAAGGAAGTCCAATGGGGCACGTGCAGGGGATGAGCGGTGCAATTTACGCCATCACAGCACCGTCCTTGCTGTGCAATTCAAGTCATAACACAGCAGGGCCGCGATGACACGATTAGCAGGGAATCACGGCAGTGCCCCCACCCTCCCCCCCACTTCACAAGAAAATTGGATTGGATCTGGAAGGGTGGTCTAATCATTGAAATTCTGTAGTCTCCGGACATTCCAGGAGAGTAGGCAAATATTGAGATACGTTAAATAAAAAGATTAGGGGGTATATTTTACTAAACTGCGGGTTTGAAAAAGTGGGGATGTTGCCTATAGCAACCAATCAGATTTTAGTTATCATTTATTTAGTACAGTCTACAAAATGACAGCTAGAATCTGATTGGTTGCTATAGGCAACATCTCCATTTCAAACCCGCAGTTTAGTAAATATACCCCTAGGTGTAGAACTCTTTTAAGTAGAAAAAGGCAGTGGGGACGAATGATAGCACCACGATGGCGACCTTTCATAATGCCTAGACACTGCGTCTATTAGTTGAGGTAGACACATTTAAGCAAATATACAGACCGAGCATATGTAGAAGTAAACTATTTATTGATCCATGTCTGTCAGATGAGAGAAGAAAACATCAAAACAAACATCATTACAGTTTTGAGCCATTTAGAAAGATCATTTCTTGGTTTGCGATTATAAAGACACATTTATGTCATTTTATGGTCATTTTGGAAATGTCTTACGAGCTAAATGTTTTGGAAGCGGCCTGGTGATGGCTGTATGTAGACATAAAGTGTGCAGCTTTTAAACACATAAGAGTTCCCAGCACAAAAAAATGAATGTTACAAGGAAGAGTATAGCAAACTGACTGCTGCATTAGTAAATGATGGAGAAATAAATAACTTATTCATGCAAATATATGTTAAGTATTTTCCATACGCTTTATTGGATATTGGAAATGCCCTTGAGATCTGCGTGCTAACCATATTTTCATATGCTCTGCATTCTGTTATCCTATTTAATCCTCTAATGATGCAGAGTGTTGTGGGTTCACTTTGAAAGTGAAAATGTATCTTTTATGCTGTTCGGTCAGTTCTGCAGAAGAAGCCAAGTTTGCATCCAAGCTTGTGTACATAGCATGTAACTGTTGCTTTACAGCAAGTTTGGAAGCTGATTCCGCAGCGCTGTACAGAGAACTCATTCAAATCAGATTAAACCTCTTTCTAATAATAGTTCTTTTTGGGGATCTCTCCTTTTAAGAAAAAAAATAAAATGTTTCACGTCGCCAAGACCACACATTAGAAGACTATATTTAAAAATAGTTTATATTCAATAATTTGAGATGGCAGGCAATAACAAACGAGACAACTTTCAGATTGCGCATTGTGCAATTGGCAGATATATGTTTTGCTAGGTAGAATAATGTAATTATATGCAGAAAATCATGGCACAAAATATGCTTATACCTTTCTAGAATTTTCCATTGGAGCTATTATTCCTCCCTAAAGCAAAACAGTACCCAGAAAACTAGTCCTAAATACATATGGATGTAATAATTAAACTACAGTTGCAAAATGTAAATGGAAGCTCCACTTAAGTGGAGTGTTCCATCTTTAGGAGTTAAATGTGCAAAATAAACTCTGAAGGGTTTATTCTGCAAATATAACCCTTAAGCTGTATGCGGATTGCACATACACTCCGTAGTAGAGTGGCTATAGCACCTGTATGTCCTGAAGCTCCTTCCATGTTCAGAGGGCTGACCAAAGCAAGTCATCTGTCTATGGCAGCCCTCTCCGCCATCATCGGATTTGAACAGTTTGTCACTGGACTTAAATTGAGTAGTGTGAATAAGTTTTCAGAGGGGATGTAGACATAGGTAGTATGTGACTAACAAACTACCAAACAGCTGGGAGATAGACAGATAGATATGTATAGAGATATGTATAGAGATGTACCTTTAAGCGTATTCAAATGTTGCCTGCTATGACTAGATGTTAGTATTAGCTGTGTTTATTTTATAATGCAGTATTGGTAAAACAATGATGCATCTGGAGGCATTAAAAATAAACTTGCTTATTACAATTGATCTGTTTATGCTTTGCAATTTCCTGTACTGTATTCCTTTTGTGATTGCTTGTCTAATCTTCAATATTTTGTTCATTGTTTATGTTTCTATTTCAATAGTCCAAAATAAAAAATATGCTTATCTGAGTAGTAACCAGGTCACTATTGCTGGCATTAAACAGTTCCATTTTAACATTGTTTTTTCACATAGAAACCATACACTAAAGCAATGGTCAAATAAAATCAGAGAAGGCCTGTCATCTTTCAGAAGGGTCACATAAACAGAATTAAGAGCATTTTATAAACCCCCAAAAAGAATTAACAAAAAGTGGTACTGACCAATTAGAAGTAGTGTTCCAACAGCTAGACCACCACCTGTGGAGGAAAAATAAATCGTAAAGAAATGTCTTCAATATACTTGTCCCTGTATTGGCTACAGCACCAAGATATAATTGTGTGTTTGTGTGTATATCAATTATCATCAAATCCTAATGTCAGCGAAAAAATTGAAGCTGAATAGAGGTTGGCTATTTCAGAAAGACAATGATCCAAAACATACCTCAAAATCAATCATGATGTACTTACAGGAACGGAAGATTAAGGTTTTATTATGGCCTTCACAGTCCCTAGACTTGAATAATATTACAAAGCCTGTAAGCGTCATGGCATTGAGTCTACCAATGTCTGGAACTGTGCAGGAAGGATGCAGCACCTGTTTTCTACAAGAAAGTCACTCAACTGAAGCCTGGGTGATGGTGGTGGACATGTCTCAGACACTGTTCCAAACTATGCAACAAATGCTCAACTGGATTCATATTTGGTGACTAAGAATGCCCTAATATATGGATAACATTCTGTTTTCAAACCATTGGCAACCAACACGTGTTCTGTGGATGGGGCATTGTAGCCCTGGAATACAACACTACCATCAAGAAAGAAATACTTTAACATACACGTAGCTAAAATGATCCCTCAGTACCATTACTTAATAATTCAATGCTGTAAACAAGATCTCTGGGCTGTAGAGTTCTTTAGGTTTGAGTCATACATGCACTCATTGGATATTTGCAGAAGTTTCTGGTGAACATGGTGAAAGATGATTAATCGGACACTATCACCTCAGTAGTTAATACGAACTTAGTGGTCCATTGTCTGTGTTCTTTGCACCACTGGACTCACAAACGAGCATTTCCAGGTGTGGTTGGTATTTTTGTACTACACCCATATTCTGCTCTGTGGAGTTTTCATCAAATGTTTTTGTGGGAAATTTTCCAAAAATCTTGAGCCTTTAAAAAATATTCAATCTAATAGCTAGGTCCAACTATACAGTTGGCGCCAACTGGACATAATTTCCAGGTGGTCTCATATTTTAAAGGTCCATAAAATGCCCATATTTTTAAATACTGGCATATGGTACAATTTCTCTTATTCTGTATTTTAATACAGCTGTCACTGTCTATTCTTATGCTATGACTTTTACAAGTTAGGTGTGTAAGAAAATATGAAGCTTTGTATGGAAATGCATGGTCTCAAGAGGTGCTGGTCTGTATTCTGCATTAAACTCACTCCCATTCATATGTGAGACAACTCTGCAGTAAAGTCCAAGCATGGATCATTTTTTCTAATCTCCCAAGCAGAGAAAATACAAAAAAAAATAAGAAATTTCCTTTCTGTGCACCTACATAGAGAAACTACTTAAAACAACTAATAAACCCAAATGTGATAGGTTCTCTTTAAAATAAATTGATAAGTAGTATTTAGAACGCAGCAACATATGATTGGGGTGTAGTATCGTCCCATTTGGACAGGTTTAGAAGCACCTACTGATCAGAAAACGACTTTAATATGCAGACACATACATTTATTGGGTCTCTTCAGTAAGTTGTACGGTAACATTGTTACAAAGTGAGACTGTGCTCTTGCAGACTGGTCTGAATGGTGCAGCGTGTGATGCTGTACCAGTTACCATGACACCTACTGCTGCCAACCACACACCTAATATGTGATCCAGAGCGGACACCCCGGAGGAGACCAGGAGCTGCCCATTATGCACAGAGGGCCGGGTTCCTCGAATAGCCGGGAGCTTCCCCCGCACCTTCCTCCGGAAACTGGTCTCACCCCCAGTCGCCACATCTCGGCCGCTCATGCCGCGTACACCGGGCGCAGCCATCATGCTTCACCCGTCAGTGACGCGCTGCATTGTGGGAACTGTGACGCCGCAACATCCAATCAGCACACGGCCGTCTGTTCGCTGAGCCAATCGTGAGGTTCATTGTTAGAGGTGTGTAAATCCTCTGTCCTCAGTAGCTCGGCCTCAAAACATCCTTCACCCGGTGAGTAGGTTGTGTGAATTGGTCTACCTTTGTTTATGTAGAATACTATTTTGGAATGGGTTTACTTTCAAAGGGTATAGAGTAACTGTCTTAGAAATGAATGGAGTGGCATTTCTATAATTGTCACTGTTTCTTCTGGTGTGTACACGTTATTACGTTAGTTTCTTGTTTAATTGGGTCATTCAGAACTCTTCAGTTCCCAAAAACACAAAATTGTCTTGTTAAATGACAAATGTGTTATTAATGATAGCAACAGATCCAGAATACGCAGAATTTCAAACAAGACATTCATGCACTCATCATCTCCTGCATTGACCATTACAATTCCCTCCTTCCCTCCTTACAGGTCTTCATTGAATCATACAATCACCCCTACAATCTATTTTGCACACAGAGGCTAGATTGATATTGCTTGCAAATCATTCTTCCTCTGCTGAGACACTCTGTCAGTCTCTACATTGGTTGCCCGTTTTCTGACGAATCCAATATAAAATTCTTCTACTAACATACAAGGCCATTAACAAAATTGCACCTACATACATCTCTTCACTTGTGTCAAAATATTTCCCAACTTGACACCTTCGCTCTGCACAAGATCTGCGTCTCCCACTTGCATCACCATTCCCTTTTACAGGACTTTTGTCGGGCTGCACCAACTTTGTCGAGATTCCCTCCCTCGCACAATAAGACTTTCCTTTAGTTTTCAAACCTTCAAGCATTCTCTGAAAACCCACCTCTTCAGGCAATCTTATAATATTCCTCAACCACCATCTTAATCTCCCTTGGTTACCCTATTACCACCCTCTACAGTTAACACAAGACAACAACCTTGTGACTAACATTTCTGTGTGACTGATCATATGACCCTCTAAGTACTTTTTACATTTGCATTCTAGCTGATCCAATTTGCAATAGGATGTAGAACTTGCCCTCATGTATCAGACTCCCATTGTCCCAAAGATTGTAAGCTTGCAATCAGAGTCCTATTATGTCTCTGTCTGTCTGTATTACCCAGTATTGTTTTATTAGTGTTTGTTCCCAATTGTAAAGCGCTAGGGAATTTGCTGGTGCTATATATATATATATATATATATATATATATAAATGATGATGATAATGACGACAAGTGTCTTGTGATTGAAGCTACAAGGTGGTGTAGGGGATTTTTAATTGTGGTTGCTGTATGTTTCTTGTTGATATGCCCAATGCTTACCACTGAGTCCATGGCCCCAGCACTGTGAGGCAGCAATACTTATGCCCATATTAATTATGTGGGATAATACAAGAGTGATTAGCTTTTTGACTTTTTATCGAGCTCAGTTTATGTGCACTTGTTATGCTTTTTGATACTCTTCATTCTTGCAACTCAACCTTATCAAACGCGACAAACAAGATACAATTATTGATAATACATTGGCACGTTTCTGCATCAAAAATAGCAATTGGCATTGCAGTGTAAGAAAGCCCTGTCCCACTACATAAAATCTGCCTTCGTGTTATGTATTATTTGTTTTGTGTTTGTGGGAAAGGGCATAGATCTCAGGGGACTGCTATGTTCAGGTGTTTTCCCAGTGCCGCTCTTGTTCCTATAATACAGTACTGGCAAATTTTGTTAATTTGGATACACTATTCCTGTAATGCAGGTGTGTCCCTTAATAGGTCACAGCCTATAATGGCTTTGAAGGTCCTTTTGTTGACAACCAGCTTGCTGATCAAAAGGTGTTTGGTTGTCAATGCCCCTCCTCCCGGGCATGCATCACAAAATAGTGGTTGCGTTGCTCACATCTGTGTGTGTGTATGTTAGGGAATTTAGACTGTAAGCTCCAATGGGGCAGGGACTGATGTGAGTTAGTTATCTGTACAGCGCTGCGGAATTAGTGGCAATGAGATGATGATGAATGCCCCTTTCTCTCCTGCATGAGCCGGGTTAAGCAATGCTTGATGTAGAATGTAGACCTTATACTCCTCTCTGTGCTCATTGACGTATCTATGATTAAGATAGTTTCACCTGCTTCCAACTTTAAAAGACCCTAAATGCACCAGGGGTGTATGGTCCAATGTTTTACAGTGCAAGTAGAGGTTCTTTAGTTTGGTAAAAGGCCCAAACTTCGGTCTTACCTTTAACTTTATCATTATAATTTGGTCTACCTTTTCTGAATAGCAATAGCTAAAGCCAGGATTCAGAGACATGGTGACGGGGACAAATGCCTCCTAGCATTTATTAACATACTTTTTTAGATACTCTTGTGCATATTCTTTTAAGTTGATGTTCTAAATCAGCATTAGTACATGAAGGCACAAGACAAAATGGTGAGAAGCTTTTTAACTAAGCCAATATGGGCAATTGTTGCCGTCACATCTATGGAACACAGGCATCATGTATCCAATGCTGTAAAGCACGTGACTATTTCATCCATAAACTGGCAATTTGTGAACTTTGTACTGCAATTTGCTGTACTGTGTGGCTGGAGGCCAATGAGTTGCCACTTGTGTGTTTTTTTTAGCTATTTCTGTCGACGTTAGTGGATGCACATCTTGTCTTCAAAGATACTATTGGCTCCTTGATATGACTGGCTCATGAATTCTACATTACTATACCCACCCTGTCCTGTATTTGTATTCTTGCACTGGTCTACTGTAGGTCTCAATTTTTTTCATGGTTCTTATTTGCCCATAGTATGGTAAATATGCAGTCGTGGCATAGCTGCTTACACCCGCTGAAATTGAGATATCAAAAAAGAACATTTTGAGGTTAAATTACACATATTGCATATGGTCCAGCCAGATAGAGATGTGTTTAAACAGTGCTTAGTGTGGCTATTTGATCCAGTCCCACAGCACTGTTGGTTTGGGGTCAGTAGGTTGTTTGAGTATAGAATGAGAATAACGGCAAGTTGTGCATGAACCCGTGTAGAATGGTAGTAAAAGAGAAAAATAATATTGTGAGTTAAAGAGTTGTGTGCAGGAATTTTATAAGCTGTCTTAAAATGGCAAGGTTTGGAGGCCGGGGGGGGGGGGGGGGGGTGGGGTTGTTGTGCAGCCCAGAAAAAGTCCTTTGGCTGGTAATGTGATCAACTTCTTTGCATTTAATCACATAAAGATGAAGTATCTACAATCTTCTCCTCTCACTCTGCTACCTGTACAAGGGACCGAATCCCCTTATAACTCGGTCAGTTCCTGTCTCCTGTGCTCATCTGACCTTTAACTAATATCTATAACTTCGCTCTCTTGCACTTTCTCTTTTTTAACTCGACTGGTTTCCAGAATACAAACATATCTTGCACAAGATACTGTACAAACTCTAATTCAAGCACTCATAATTTACTGACTATTGCAATTCCCTGATCTTCCCACTAACCAGAGGGTCACATGACATAATGTAGTGCACAGAAAGGCTTTAGAATTCTCCTCTTCTCAGCATAATAATTCATAGCGCAACCTCCTCATCCCTCCGTTTCCATTTCGATCACGTGACCACTGAGGAACTTTGTGACTGACTGGCTCTGGCTCGGAGATCAAGTTACTCTTGTGAAAGAGTGCTTAGAACTGTAACCAGTTGCTTCCAGCTAAGAGACACTAATTTGCTGTCTCCCTGGTCGAATGATTTTGTAAAAGGAAGACTGAGCTATAGGAGAACAACCTGGAAAAATCTCTGCCTCATGTTACACAGCTGCACAACTTTTCTCTTTGAAAAACGTGTCTGTAGGAATACAGCACTGTTGCACACCATTTTACACTGCAAGGGGTGCAAACACAAACTGTTTTTGGAGGCTGGACAAATACTGCTTGCTCTTACATACAGTTTACAGACTGGTCAGCTCTATTTTTACGCTGCATTTTAGAGTTGAGCTAGACTGCGTCCCTCTCACAACTCTAAATCAGCCACAAAGGTGTAAATGTTTGCGAGAACATTTATTTATTTTAAGCTAGCAGACTTTATCTGGCCACACAGGCATAAGTTTGTTTGGTCAGAAAAAAACAAACAAACAATCACTCTTATTTGCAATTGCATCAGTATACATTGTAGCACACAAGTTATGATCACATCATTTTCCATCTGATTGTTTATAAAATAAAAAAAAATACTTTTTCACACACACATTACACCGTTCATCTGTCAGAGCAGAAAGACATTTGTAGTGCAAGCCCAATGGAGACCGTTGTAGGATGTTTGTGTTTTAATCTCGTGACTCAAATACAGACTCTTCATTCATCTTTAATCTGATTACTTCGGATTAAAATTTTGCACTGAAAATTACTGTTTTGTTCTTATGGTACTGGATCATATATTGTTTCCTTAATGGTACAATAGAAACCTTCATATTGCAACATGTGTGTCTAGCTTCTCCTTCCATAATCTCTGGCTCTTTTTATCTGAAATTGCTGGTAACAGAACTATACGTATTTTGCAATCTTCTGTGATGACAATGTAGTTACACTGTGAAATGTAACAATTTCTATTAACATCCATGGGTCTTATATGTCAATTTGTACTTAATGTTTTGTGGTCCTTTTTTAATATAATACTCATTACTTTAGATATATACCTTTATTTTTAATCCTGTTTGGCTATACTGGGATCCGATGCCCGGTTCTTTCTAACATCTTGGTTGTTTTATTGGAAGTTTGGAACATTCCAGTTCCTGTTAGATATTTTGTGCAGGATTAGTCCGAAGTGTCTCAATGAGCAACGTGCATATGAAGTATACTCTCCCTTTTTACAAATCTATTTACATTACTGCAGTGGACTCAGTATAGGCGTTACATACTGTTGTGTGTTCTTTGGCTTGTATGGGGATTAATTCAGCGCCGAGTTTCGTCTGCTGTAAAATCTCCTGGCTGTTTTCTTTAAAAAAAAAAGTATTATCTGTGTTATCATTTATGTCGTCCATTTTCTTTCTTGGTTCCAGGGTATCTTTTGTTAGCACAATTAGAAAACTGCCTTGTCATCAATCGCATTCACATTCCTAATCTTCTTACTGGCGTCTGCCATTATTCTCTCCGAAAGCCTCTTCCCTCATCAATTCTGGAATGCAGTGTGGCATTGGGTCGTGCCAATTAACCCCTTTTCAGGCCGAGGCGGCCTGTCATGCTCTGCACTGTAGACAATTGTCATTAAATGGGTTAATGTTTTATGGTCAACAAATCAGATTAGCCATTGAGTCACCTGACTGTGGGGCTCTGAGTCATGTGATCTTTTCTGCGCTTCCTGCTGTGGTCATACTGTGTGCGGAAAACAAGGTATTGGGGTCTGGGGATGTTTGGAAGCACTGAACAGCAGGAGCCATGAAATTATGATTGCAAAGAAGATGACTTCATTTTCCCTTCTACTTGACAGAATAGGGTGAGAGTTCAGATCTTCTCCTACCAGCAGTGTTGGGCTTCCTAATCCTGCAAGGAGAGAATGAGCCATTTGAATTATGTGACCTAAGGTGGAGCCTTGGAAGGCACAAGGCAACGTCTGAGGCGGCTGCATGTTTTGCATGTGCTGCTGCTGCTGCTACTCATAGTATTGTGGCACAAATGTTATTTCCCCCAATGTCATTAGATGAAAATAGAAATAGTATTATAGGCTGTATTTGTTTGAAATTATTATTTTGTGTTTGTTTTCTGTGCACCCCCCCAACGATCACAAACCATGCTGTGCAAAGTTTCGATGCACTGCACATGGATTTATCGATATATCTGGTTTAGGTAGTATCAAAATGTCATTGCACCATAATGTTTCTATACAATGATCGTGTTGTACCTAAAATGCTCTCCAGTAAAAGTCATGCTTTGTTTTAATTTGGTTTTATTTTTATTTTTTTTAATGGGAAGATATAGGATGGCTGCCCAGTCAGAAATGTCATCAAATCGCATTTTATTCAAATGTTTATTATTAATTTTTTTTTATTTTGAATCACAGTTTATACCAGATGTGCATTTGGGGTTTTTCATTTGTTTTGATTTTTTGGGGGGGAGGGGGCTTCTGTTTTTTGCTTTGTTTTATCATTTTTGTTTTTTAATAATTCTAAACTGTTGTCATTTACATTTTGTTGCGTGTAAGTTGGGTGTTTGTTTTTATATTTTTAACTTTATTTTGATATCTATTTATTTTTTTGTATTTCCCTACTCTAAAGAAATTTTGAATGAAAACAAAGATTCTTATGCTACATTTTCCATCTTGTAATACTATCTTTCTTTCCTGGTAAAGAAACTTTTGGTATTTGCCTTTGCAATTGTCTTCTCAAAGTAGAGTGTTGGCATCTTTCTGTCTAAGCTTCAAGAACACTGCTGAAATTGTTTCTTTCCTCCTATTTCAATACTTATTTCGCTGGCAGTAGGCAGTATTTTCCATTAGGAAATAAAGGAAATACATATTTTGTTTCTATAATAATTTACATTGGTGTGATATAATATGGAATTGGTAATGGTTCTTCTGATGTTGCTGGAACATTCGGAACCGCACCTTGTATTACAGGGTTTACAGATAAGGAGATTCCTGACCACCCATCTCCAAGTGTTAAGCTGGGTACACACTACACAGTTTTCGTCCAATAATCGGCTGAATCAGCCGACATACGACCGCTCGTTCAAAAGTCGGGTCAGTGTGTGCAGTGACATAATGGTCGAAAGTCTGCCCAAATGGACGATTGTCGCCTCATTTGGTTGGTCGTACCGTTTAATATTTTCGTTCCAATCTCGTTTCCGCTGTGTAGTGTGTATAAACTTCCGACCGATTCACAACAGTGAGTACAAAATTACAGTCATTGCTCACGACAACATGGCTGTAAAAAGTCGCTAAAGGGACGTCCGCTCTTCCCTTTATCGTTCTAAACAAGGCTAGTGTGTATGCAGTCCATGGACCGAGCGATCGGAACATCGATCGCATGTAAAATCGCTCGGCATAAAAAGTTGGTCGAAATTTCTGTAGAGTGTACCTAGCTTTAGAATCCCATGTATATTATAAGAGAACACTTGGGATTCTGTTTCCTGGAAATGAGTGGATAGAGTTGACTTTACTTGGAAAGTAAAACTCTATGACCCGCAGACCAAACGCTGGTTTGGAGGGAGGCGCCTCTGTTCTATCTCCCTCTCTGTTAGTGCATTGCCAAAGTCTGTATAGTGCCTGCAATCTCCCAAATGTTCAAAATTGGGCCAGGAATGCGCCATGCACCCGTTCTACCCAGCCAGACTTCCATTTGGCCAAAAACCATGTAACATTGGGTAGGGGGGCAAGAGGTATGTAGTGTCCTCTGCAGTGTTCTGCCCAGAAAATGTTGGCAGCTGGGTGGCAATAAGAAGCAGCTGGGTAGGGGCAGTTGTAATACTTTGCAATAATAATGAAAATGTTGGAGGTTATTGCCCACACCTGCCAGGACTGGTCAGACTGGTGGTCAGTGGTCTAACACACACTGCTGGCTGCAGTGCTCACATAGAATGGTTTATTCGAACAGGCACTTTCTCCTAGTATATTATAATAGGACTACGTTGGGCTCCAAGAGCCGGGTGGCAAGTAAAAACAACCGGGTGGAGCACCCGGGAAATAGGTGCTGGGGAGATCACTGATATGGAGAAGGAATGATCGGTCCAGGCAATATATTGCGCATTTTGCCTAAGAGTTGTCAATATGCCTTGTTGGTGACAAAGTTGTGACTGCAATGCTCTATCACAATTACTTTTTACCAAAACCACAGCAAAACTTAAGACCAGATAATATGGGTAAATGTTCGGTTTTAACTGTGTGTGTGTGTGTATAATATATATATATATATATATATATATATATATATATATATATATATTATATAATCTATCTATCTTACAGCACTGGGGTCATGAGTTCAATTCCCGACCATGGCCTTATCTGTGAGGCGTTTGTATTTTCCCGCCGGGTTCACGTGGGTTTCCTCCGGGTGCTCCGGTTTCCTTCCACACTCCAAAAACATACTGGTAGGTTAATTGGCTGATACCAAACTGACCCTAGTCTGTGTGTGTGTATGTTAGGGAATTTAGACTGTAAGCCCCAATGAGGCAGGGACTGATGTGGGTGAGTTCTTTGTACAGCGCTGCGGAATCAGTGGCGCTATATAAATGATGATGATGATGATAAAATATCTATATAATATCATATTCCATGGAAGAAAATCCAGGTAACGACAGCTGGTTGATTTAATAGTAACGTTTTTTTTTTTTTTTTTAAGAAAATCTAAATTAATTAAAGTGTAATTTGAGCAGAGGAACACCGCACTCTCGCTGTAGAGTCAATCGCTTTTTTTTTTCTATTATTTTTTTTTTTTTTGTCTTTGTAAGATTAGCAGCACAAACAGAGTAATCACCATATTTGACTGTCATCTGCTGAACAGAGTGGGGAGATCACAAGGTTTCTCCCTAGCTGGTGGGGTTGGTCTTTTTATTTCGTGTTCCAAGCGCCCATCGGAGGAGCCCAGGATGTGATCTCAGATGGAACATGGGGTTTTGCTGTAATCTGCTTAGCTGCACCGCTGTTCAAAAAAAAAATCTTCATTTCATGTTTGTGTAATTTATAATTCTAATGAGACCCTGGCTCTTGGGGGCTTTGATATTTATTAAAACCTCTTTTGTGCATATGCTTTTGTTCCCGGTTGATGGGATCAGCGTATTTAAGTGATGACTTTTTATTCATGGATTTAAACAAGGAAAGGATTAACGAGGACTGTATATCATGGCGTCCCTCAATTGATATTTAGATCTATTTCAAATTACTTTTAAAAATTAAAATAGAAGAATCTGGAAATATATTCTAGAATAAGGGATATAATTTATTCTGCATTAATGTATCTAATTATCATTTTCAGTATGAAAAGCATTTCATGTTAATCAGTATGATGATCTGAAAAAAGTGCAAACTGTACAATGGTGCAGTATTTATATGGTGCAAAGTGACTCCGTGCCGAAGGTAACGAATGATCGGAATTATTTGTAGGATATGAACCTGTAGTCATCTGTGGTTCTTCTTGTAGATTAATCACAATTAAAATGTACAGAGAAAACATGGACAAGGAAAAAAGTATAGTGTAATGTAGTAGTATATTAAAAAAACAAAAAACAAAAAAACAACGACCTGTAGTATCACCAAGATAAAACACACGTATATAATTGAAATATATAAACCACATAACTGGAATACTTTAACAAAAAATAAAAAAATCTATATGTGCTCTGATCCAAAGACCAGTCCCAGTTTTCCTCTCCGGTGCTGCCAACTGATGATCAGAATCCCAATCGTCAATATAGAGAGTGTTCAGAGTTCAGAATGGGATTCCATTTATTAAACCCTACGCATTTCTTCCTTACGGGAATGAATAATGGGTCATTTTACTGGTACTTTTAGTATAATATCAACAGTGTAATAATATACAGTTTGCATGCGTCCGTGGGTGTATTTCCTGTGGTGCACAAGGGCCAAATTTGGAAAAACAAAGTAATTTATATAATTTTATCATGTATGTGTGTGTGTGTGTGTGTGTGTGTGTGTGTGTGTGTGTGTGTGTGTGTGTGTGTGTGTGTTTATGTGTATATATATATATATATATATATATATATATATATATATTGTAATTATATGATATGATTTTGTCTATAATGATATGAAATTCAATGAACGCTAACGTAAGACGCGTTATAGCACTAAAGGTGGCACTGGGTAATATAGGAAGATAAGTGGTACAGTGCTTATAAATATGGGAGCGTGTGCAGGAAATAACCGTACCTGGATGAGGATCACCCTACTCAAGAAAATAGTTTTGTTTAAAATTAAAGCCGCTCTCAGCGTTGGTTCTGGGAGTTGTTATCATTCACCATTCACCTAGAATCATCATCATCAGTTATTTATATAGCGCCACTAGTCATGCAGTGCTGTACAGAGAACTCACTCACATCAGTCCCTGCCTCATTGGCTTACAGTCTAAGTTCCCCAACATACATACACACACACACACACACACTAGGGTCAATTTGTTAGCAGCCAATTAACCTACCAGTATGTTTTTGGAATGTGGGAGGAAACCGGAGCACCCGGAGGAAACCCACGCAAACACGCGGAGAACATACAAACTCCACACAGATAAGGCCATGGTCGGGAATCAAACTCATGACGCCAGCGCTGTGAGGCAGAAGTGCTAACCACTGAGCCACCATGCTGCCTGGCAGCTAAGATGGACATGAGTGGGAAGACCAATAAGAAGTTGCATGCAGATAGCTTCCAGCTTATTATAGGTCCACAACATCACCCCCCCCTCCCCCTACCCGCGGAGTCCCGCTTTTCAGCTGACCCTGTGAGATGAACAATAGAGAAGAGTCTGCTGCCTGCACCAGTGAATGGGGTCATGGTGGGTAGAGTGGTTCTGTATAAAATGTAAAAATACATTTCAGCGTTTGTTTGTTGGAAACTCAATTCCAACACTTCTTCCTTCCCTATTATCAAATGCCACTAATGCTGCGAGTATGTAGCCGATGCTCAATATTCCTCAAATAATCAGCCAAACCTCTCAGACCTCACTGTTCAACCTCATCAAACCACAGCACCCAATGTAAACATAACACAATCTCAAACAACTCGAACGTATCATTTATACCTTGAAAATAACTAATAAAATGTACCTGTATTAATATAACAATGTGTTTGTTACTCCTTTTGTACCCCCCCTCCCACTCTCTCTGTTGTATGAGCTCTTTCCCTATGTTGCTTTTATATCTCTAAATGTTGAAAAGATTAAATAAAAATGATTGATGATCAATTAAACATGTACGTTTGTTAAACGATACGCTCATACAATACCCTGTATTGTTTTAGATTGGAATTATTTTTTTAGACCATACAAATTCTTAGGGTCGACAAAAGGGACTGTTATAAATTCAGGAAATCAGTCGGGTGGACAGAACATAGACTCCAGTTTGTTCTACAGAAGATGAAACGCAAGCATTGCTTGATTTACTTGCCATCCTACCCGTTTGAAGTTCTGATGTGTCTCTTGTAAGAAAATTAAGGTTACCGAGCTTGAAACCTTAGGTGGCTTCCAGTGATGAGCACTGTTCAGGAGGTGGTAAGATGATATTTAGGAGACGGCATTATCATTCAGCTAGGTCATCGCCCCATCCAAATCCATTTTCTTCTCCCCACCCCTCTCTCTTTCTTTAACTAAAAGTTTGTAGGTAAAGGTTATAGAACAAAACCGTCTTCCTCTGAGCCTCTTGTCACATACAGCAAGTGTGTGCTGCTATTACTGTTTGTGATCCTGAGTATTTAGAACATCTTGGCTTCGGCGTTGAGCTGCGATTTCAGCTGTGTTGAATATAAATGACTATTCAGTTATGTTTGCTATTGCAGCCAATGTAAGGCATTTGCAGGTAACTATTAATTACTTAAGTTATTGCCATTTTCTGTATTCACTCCTGGCAGGGAATGTCACAGATCCACAGAATATGGAGAGCCGCAGGCTGCCTCTCTAGTATTAGCAGAAACTCCATCAGGCCTGAAAAGTGCTATACTTAAAGGAAATCAAATCAGCAATTGATTCCTACAGGAATACCATATGTGAACAGACTGTTTATTAATAAGGAGTCATTATTGGTCATAATTAGCCAGACACTTGCTTTAATTTATGCAGAGGACGCTTTTTGGAAAGGTGACACGTGATCTGGAAAGGAATAGTACATAGGTCATCATTTGGACTTTTTTTTTGCAATTCAATCGCTCTTAGGGCTGCACATCTGTCAATATGTGTTTGTGCCGCCAAGATTAGGTTATTGGCTCCTCCCACTATACCGGCAGGCCCTATCCCAGGTACTCTGTGCTTGACACTCCCCCCTCTGCGCACCTGTTTGTGACCAACAGGGATCTTACTTTACCTTATGAGTAAGAGGCTATAACTCTTTCAATTGTATTTCTTGAGCTTTTCGTTAATAGGAAATACAGTTGTTTGCCACAGACTATAATTCGTTTTTATTTATTGAAAATTGAGTTCTAAATGTAAATAATTCTGCGTACCAGGAACATGCGGCTAAATTCAAGACATATTTATTAAGGCCAGATATTAAATGGATACTATGTGTACTATGACCCTACATTTAGATTCCCACCGTGTCATTGAATGTGTGCTGAAGCCCAACCCTTGCATTGATTTCTTTGTTACATTATGTTAACCGTTGTAATCTGAGATTACAACAATGTATTCACTTTTTTTTCCCCCTTTTATATATTTCTTGATTTAATTTTCCCCCTGTCTCTTATTTGGACAATTGCTTGGAGTAAATACTGGGACAAGTAGGAACAGAATTCTCTGAGGAGCCTGTCAATGAGAGATGTAATAGGGGCTTTATAAAGCAAAGGACTAATTTATGTGAATCTGTTTTTATTTCAGCTAGAAAGGGCAGGCTCCGTTGTGTGTACATTGCATATTGTGCAGAGCAGGCAGTCCACAGAAGACTGCATATGGAAATTCCCTTGATATCATTCACTTGCTGTGTAATCTTATTATGCAAAGTTCTAATCTTCACCTAGAATGAATGCCTCCGGGTCAGAATATAGTTATATCAAGGTTTTAGGGGTCATGTTTTGTGATCCTTGGCTTATTCTTCTAAGTAGGTCTGGGATTTGAAGGGTATTCCCCAGACAGTGTCAGAGATAGGCAGGCTAAGCCTGCTGCCTTTTTGGAAGAGGAGAGACCTACATGAGGTCCCTGGTAGGATTAAACTTGATTTGTAGCTGTAGGATTTCTTAACAGATGTATTATTGGGCAGGGAATAGAGAGCCCACCAGCACGGCGAAATTGGAACGCGATTGGCATTCTGTGGAAGCCGGCTGCCTGCTAGAACAGCAGCTGCATGTGGATAGTACGGCATTCAGGTGAGGCTGCTTCCAGTCACTTGGAAAGGATGGGATGAAAGGGAACGTCGGTGATAATTTTGATGACTGCAAGATTTAGTACCAGCGTAATGGGATTATCAGTAACACCTTCAGTGCAGGAAAAAGCCACCTGGCGTTTTAACTGACAGTAACTGCAAACTAATCCGTTCCCATCTTTTGGATGTCATTCATGAGGCTCGGAGCGATTTCTGCCCTGCGTGCTGTGATTAATTTTATAAACCTAAGAAATAATCAAATGTATTCATAGGAAAATCTGGTCCCTGTCTGGGCCCTAAGCAAGGGACGTTAGGATTTGTTTAACTTACTGCTGCATACTGCTAGACACAGGTTGTAAATTCCCTTTTTAGATTTTATTTATGTTTTTATCCCTGTGCATGCTATTTGCTTTTGAGGTACACAAGATGAATTTTTACCCTTCTTTGTTTCGGCATTCGGATTGGTCGGGTTTTCAGACCATGTTTTAAATGGCTGTTTAAGACTATTTATATTTGGTGTGTGTGTGTGCTTGTTTGTTTTGTGTTCTTTTTTTATATTGACATATGTTTCTGTTCTTTCTATTTTACACTGCTGTGCTTTTATTAAATGGCAGATATACAAAATAATTTAGCAGTCGGCAACAAACAAATTAAATCTAAGAGCATCTATTGCTCCCAAAAGTTAGGCGCAAGCGGTAATATTTTTAGGCCTATTATGTAATTTTATGATTATTTTTTTTTCTTTCATAAGGAAAAGTCATTCTTCTTTTTTCAGGGGCTGATAATTTTGGAGAGAATGTTACCCCAAGCAAAATGCTTTGGGTTGGAGGTCAAATGTATGGCGATGCCTCATTATGCTATTAAGCCATTAGTGGTATATGTATGTTTTTATTAATTTTAGGTTCTATATTTTTCTCCTCTTGTGGCACATCTAATTGCTTCAAATTTGCCCCAAATCCCAATGTACCAGAGACAACTTTCCACCCATAGTTTTGATTAGTTGAACTCTCTGCACTGCATACAAGGGCCCTCGGACAAGTTTAATATTTGATTGAAAAGTGATGTATTAAATCTTTTAGGGGCTTGTTTGTTGTGCGGTGGTAGTTTTTGTGTGTTTGTTTTTTTTTTATGCTGTTGACACTGAGAATTGATTACAAAGTTGTTCATTGAACGTAGCCATGTTTCTGTGAAAACCTGTTACATGTTGTCACTGACTTGAATCTGTAGACAAGCAATGCTCTCTGCTGCAGGTGACCTATTTCTCAGGTTTAACAATAAAATGGGTAGATGAAGGCATTCACATTATCATGAAATAGCGCTACCACCTAGCAAGAGATTATCATGTTGTTGCACAGTCAGCAAATGCTACAACTGTAAATTTAATGTATATTTTGCCCGATTGTCACTTTCAGAAGCACGATGGGCCTTTGACATAGTTTCAATATACAGTACCTTTTGTCTGTTTAGGCATAATGAACTATGAAATAAAGTGTTTATTATAAAATATTTGTTGTAACTTTATTGTATTAGGTCTATATGCTTCTGTCTGTGTGTTTTCTAAGTATGTTTCTTTGTGTTCCTGCAGGCCAGCCTTTCACGACATAGGACGATACTAGCATGCTCAGAGGAGTTGTGGGGAAGAGTCTGGGCTTTCTGGGGTACGCCATTCAATATGGCTGCATAGCTCACTGTACGTTTGAATACATTGGAGAGATAGTGATTGTAAGTATCATACAGGAACCTATGTTCTGTGTATTACTGTATAATCTTATTATGTATGCCTGGTGCTCCATTAATAGTTACTTTTAATGTTCTTTTTGTATGTCTTCTCCTGCAGTGTTCCGGGCCCTCAATGGAACCGACCATAAAGAATTATGATGTTTTAGTTTGTGAAAACTTAAGTCGACACCTTTATTCAATTCACAAGTAAGTGTGACTTTGTTGTAAAGTGTACAACCCCATAATATTATACACTGTGTAGGTTTATCTCTGCAGCTTAGTTTGTGCATCACATTTGTTGACTTTTGGCTGGGGCGACCTATACGCCTCTAGCTGTTCCCTTTGGTTAGCCTTACAGACAGAGGGACTAGGACTTGTAGTTCCACTGCAGCTTGAGAGCCACAGGTGGTCTGCATGTATACCAACCATTTATAGTATAGTATAGTCCTGTGTGCGTCCAGGCTTGGGTCATGGGCTCGGAGGGTGGGTAATGGATATTTAGTGTCACTGATTTTATAGAAATTCTACGTCTCGTTACTTTCTCTGCTGCCTTAACCTCTTACATCCCAATCCTGAATCCCTTGCACTTTTAAAGCTATCACTAAGGTGAAATATTTTACGATAGTGCCTTCCGCCCTTCCCCCCTGTCCCTCTTCCACCCCCAATGCTCCCATCAAATTCCCAGGGGCTGCTGCATGCAGTAGCTTTTTTCTGGGGGTGCTTTCAGACGGCAGTGGAGGGGGCAGGCGTGGATGAACCAGTCACAAGCCTCAGTATTTTCATTACGGTACCTAGCCATAATGATCTTCTCTCCTCAGATGATGATGTCCACTGGTCTTGTCATTGATACGTCGTAGACCTAGAAAGAGTGAATTCTTATAGTTGAACTATGACTACAAAGTGCTCATTACAGTGTACAGTGATGTCTGGTTGTGTAGTACAAAGCCTTTTTCGTTGTAACCTTATACTGACAGACTATACATATACTACTGTACTATACAGTATGTTATTTGCCTAGGATTCGCTTTTACTTAAACTGCGCTGAGAAATAGATTGGCTCTGCATATATCGATCATAATTAAAGCCACAGATTTATTAAACGTTACTGTCACCATTGTTGTGCAGAAGATGCACAGATAAATGCATTGTATTGTTGTTTTACTGCTAGCATGCTGTTTAAATATTACTAAAAGTGACAGGGGGGAAAAAGGAAAATGCTTCTTAAAGCTCCATGAATAAAGTATCTATTTGTACACATGAACGTGATTTAAAGAAAGTATATTATACGGATAATCTAACCACACCCGGCATATCGGGGCATTTGGACTGAACCATGATCATTTCCAGTCTAACATGCTGCCGGTCAGTTAGAAGACGACGGTACGCACAGGCCGGTTAGTTGGAAGACAACGGTATGCACAGGCCGGTTAGTTAGAAGATGACGGTCGGTACGCACGGGCCGGTTAGTTAGAAGATGACGGTCGGTACGCACGGGCCGGTTAGTTGGAAGACAACGGTATGCACAGGCCGGTTAGTTAGAAGATGACGGTCGGTACGCACAGGCCGGTTAGTTAGAAGATGACGGTCGGTACGCACAGGCCGGTTAGTTAGAAGATGACGGTCGGTACGCACAGGCCGGTTAGTTAGAAGATGACGGTCGGTACGCACGGGCCGGATAGTTAGAAGATGACAGTCGGTACGCACAGGCCGGTTAGTTAGAAGATGACGGTCGGTACGCACGGGCCGGTAAGTTAGAAGATGACGGTCGGTACGCACAGGCCGGTTAGTTAGAAGATGACGGTCGGTACGCACGGGCCGGTTAGTTGGAAGACAACGGTATGCACAGGCCGGTTAGTTAGAAGATGACGGTCGGTACGCACAGGCCGGTTAGTTAGAAGATGACGGTCGGTACGCACGGGTCGGTTAGTTAGAAGATGACGGTCGGTACGCACAGGCCGGTTAGTTAGAAGATGACGGTCGGTACGCACAGGCCGGTAAGTTAGAAGATGACGGTCGGTACGCACAGGCCGGTTAGTTAGAAGATGACGGTCGGTACGCACAGGCCGGTTAGTTAGAAGATGAGGGTTGGTACGCACAGGCCGGTTATTTAGAAGATGACGGTCGGTACGCACAGGCCGGTTATTTAGAAGATGACGGTCGGTACGCACAGGCCGGTTAGTTAGAAGATGACGGTCGGTACGCACGGGCCGGTTAGTTAGAAGATGACAGTCGGTACGCACAGGCCGGTTAGTTAGAAGATGAGGGTCGGTACGCACAGGCCGGTTATTTAGAAGATGACGGTCGGTACGCACAGGCCGTTAGTTAGAAGATGACGGTCGGTACGCACAGGCCGGTTAGTTAGAAGATGACGGTCGGTACGCACAGGCCGTTAGTTAGAAGATGACGGTCGGTACGCACAGGCCGGTTAGTTAGAAGATGAGGGTTGGTACGCACAGACCGGTTAGTTAGAAGATGACGGTCGGTACGCACAGGCCGGTTAGTTAGAAGATGAAGGTATGCACAGGCCGGTTAGTTAGAAGATGAAGGTACGCACAGCCTGTTAGTTAGAAGATGAAGGTACGCACAGCCTGTTAGTTAGAAGATGAAGGTACGCACAGGCCGTTAGTTAGAAGATGAGGGTCGGTACGCACAGGCCGGTTAGTTAGAAGATGAGGGTTGGTACGCACGGGCCTGTTAGTTAGAAGATGAAGGTACGCACAGGCCGGTTAGTTAGAAGATGAAGGTACGCACAGCCTGTTAGTTAGAAGATGAAGGTACGCACAGCCTGTTAGTTGGAAGATGACGGTACGCACAGCCCGTTAGTTGGAAGATGAAGGTACGCACAGCCCGTTAGTTGGAAGATGACGGTACGCACAGGCCGTTTAGGTAGAAGATGACGGTACGCACAGGCCAGTTAGAGATCATCTTCCAAACAGATTTACAGACACTATAATGTTAAAGCTGTATCTACTGTTCTGTCTGGTTTTGGAAAACTGATTTGAAAAGAGGCGAAGGTAATAAAGAGAGAAGTAGGTAACAGAAGCGTACAGCCATCTGCAGTATTCTTTTGATTTCCTCATTCCCCAGAACTGTTCGGACTTGTAAATAAAGACAAGACTATTCGTTTTTGTTTCATATCTGCTCATTTACAGATATAAAGCTCCCAATACCCGCAGTCGCCTCTCTACATTACAAATCATAAACTATCATTTAGTCTTTGTTGTGCTTTTAAGCTTGGCGCTGCATGATCCTCGATGACTGTTTGTAATTTAAGTTTGTAGTTTTTGCTAAGGGAGCTAGAAACCCATTTGCACCATTTCTGCCCCCACACGTCTGTAAACCGGTTCCTTTTATTCCCCCCTCCCTAATCTTCGTCTGTCGCAGGCAGCTGGCATTCTCTGTCCCCAGCTAGGAGTATGGGGGAGCTGGGTCCCAGCTGAGCTGACATAGCTACCGTTGGCTCGGTCTTCTTCGCTTACTGCTTCACTGGAGCAACGCAGGACTTGTACAAGCTTTGGCATTCAATCAGGAGGCCAGGTGCAAGTCTTATATTTAAACTGTTTTCCTATATATTTATTTCTTGCCTTTGGTTTAGAGATCTGGTTCTGTTGTTTTGTGGTGAAGTCCATATTGCATTTTTTTTGCCTTGTCTGGCATTTTTATTTTGGTTTTGTTATTCTAGGGGTGATGTTATAATTGCAAAAAGTCCAAACAAACCAAACGTTAACATCTGCAAGAGGATAATTGGATTGGAAGGTGACAAAGTCTGTACCAGCGGCCCATCAGACCTCATCAAGAGACACACGTATGTAAGTATGGCCCACTGTCTGGCTTCACCCCTAACTTATTACACATATAAATCCACTTCATCTTTTTTGTAATGTTTCTTTATATGGCTGTTAAAGGCTTAGACTGGGTAAATTGTGAGGTCCTATACTTTTGTAAAAGTAATTATTGTGCCGTGTGTGTGTTCTATTCCCACTTCTGTTGGGAGAGATTGATTGGTCATTTGAAACAACAGTGTTTGGCAGCCTATTGTGGTTGCTGTGATGGCTCACTTCATAGTATCCTACATTGTACAGATTGAAAAGCCAAAGACTTGTCACCAGGATGGAAGCCAGGGGAATAGAGAACACTACGATTCCAGCATAGCTATCTCTGTCAGACTTTAATAAACTCCATCTTGGGGTGTTCTAGGTAAACTCTGTTTGTCGGGTTCGCACAGCATGCAATTGGTGGTTTTCGTTGCTTTTTTTTTTTTTTTTAATATACCACTATAGAGGGGGGTATTCAATTGTTGCTTTTAACGCGCTAAAACAAAAAAAACGAGCGCTCGAAAAATATTACAGTTTATACGGTAATATGCGCGTAAATACCGTTAATACGGTAGTTTACTCGCTGAATTTCATCTCGGATGAAATTTAGCGAGTAATTACCGTATTAACGCTAATATTTTTAGAGCGCTCGTTTGAGAGCGTTAACGGCAACAATTGAATACCCCCCTATGAACGTTATCGGCTGTATCGTTGAGGTGGCCTGTGATATGTTCCATAGACGCTGTTTGCAAAATTCTATTAATAACTGCACCTCTGGATGGTGGTGAAGCCTACCTACAGTCGCTAGCTTTTTGAAATTTCTGCATTGTACATATAGTAAACTAGTTTATCGGAAGACGTGGCCATGGAACTGACGGGTTGGCAGAGTAATATGGTCAATGGGAACCATCTAAAGTTTAATTCTCCGAGTTGGCCTCCGTTCCCTCAACCCCCCCCTGTCTCGCCTATCCTTCACCCTCATTAGTCCTCTCTACCACACACACTTGTATTTGAAAATTACAACAAAGTCAGGGGGTCACAATGCAAGTTAGTGTGTGTATCATATATAATATACAATGTATATACACACGTGCAGTGTATTATGTGTGTTATGCAGCTTATGCAGCCACTATAGAAAGCACAAAGCCAGGAGGACTTCCAGGTTATTAATATTCAGTTTATCTTTTATTATGGCTGTAGTTTCCATTTTATTCTCTACTCTACTCTCTACTTTATTCATCCCTATATTTTGGGGGGTAGCTGAGGAAACTCCATGAGTGTCCTGGCATAAATCAAGCTCTATTCACTTTACTTGTCACTTCAGGAGAAGGGCTGGCTAATGTCCCTTAATACAGCTGCAAGCCGCAGATAAGGAACTTTTTGTCAACCTGTGGGTGATAAAAGACGGCAATACGTCTGCATTTCTCAGCAACCCTTCCTTAACGATTAATAACCGAGTGTTGTTAATGCGTTGTCTGGTGTGGGCAGTAAATCTGTTTGCTCTTCCTGCTAAGTGAAGGCTGCCTCAGAGCCGTGATCTGTTCAGCACGTGGCTGGACTGTGGAGATCACCTCATTCTGAAGATAAACGCCTCATTTATGCTGTACACTTCAGAAGTGACCGTTGTTGTTGCAGCTAATATAGGAGTAAAGTCCATAGACAGACCTCCCGTGAAGGCTTATTGTGTGGAACTGACAATCGGGAACTAATGGTTTTCCCTCATAACAACACTCAGAAACCTTCCTACACCAAAGCGGAAACCGATCACATTTCTAAGTAGGGATTGTTTATTATAATTAAAGAGTACCCATTAGCTCTTCGCGTTAAAAGCAGCCATTTTCTCGACTGACTCAGGACCGCGGCCTCTGAAGTCACTAGGATCTGGTGACATCACTCGGGCATCGGGCACAGTGTGCCTCAGTGATGTCTGTCGATCCCAGTGACAAAATGGCTGCCTCCATTGTGCATAGGAAACATGTATGCTTCAGAAAGCACGCAGGCCTAAGTTATGCGTAGGGCATCTAAAGTAATTCCCATTAAGGGTAAGAAACAGTGTTTTTCTCTCTAGAGACCTTGATGTTCCCGTTTCTACCATACGGAATGTTCTTAGGCAGTTTAAGGCCCATGGCTCTGTAGCCAACATCCCTGAACATGGCCGCAAGAGAAATCAGATTGTAGCTGTCATTTTGTAGAATGTACTAACTAGAATCTGGTTGCTATAGGCAACATCTCCACTTTCAAACCCACTGGAACCTTGTAGCTTGATACATTTACCCCCAGGTGTGATGGTGCAAGTCGAAACCATCTGTTACTAACTTAATGAAGGGCTCCACTACTGAGAGAGACATAAGAAAGCCTGATTGGAGTTTGGCTTGTTCAGGTCTGTTTTCGTAAAAATTCCTTTTGGGAGAATGTCCTGAGGACAGATGAAACCAAATTGAAACATTTGGGTACAGCACATCATCCCTATGTTTACAGGAAGCAAAATAAAGCTTTCAAAGAAAAGTGTACCTTCCCTACCGTAAAACATGGAGGAGGTTCAGTGAGGTTTTGGGGTTGCGGTGCTGCATCCGGCATTGGGTGCCTTGAATGTGTGTTCGGCTTCATGAAATCTGGAGACTACCAGGCCATTTTGAAGCACCATGTTAAACCCATTGTCAGAAAACTGGGTCTCTGTTGAAGGCCAGTTGGGCAATGACCCCAAAACGCTTCGAAAAGCAACCAGAAATGGTTCAAGACAAGACGCTGAACTGTTCTGAAGTGGTCAACAATGTGTACAGATCTATATTCCATAGATCACCTGTGGAGAGATGTGAGAACCTTCACATCTGGGAGACCAGTTTGCACAAGAGGAGTGGACCAACCTGCCAGTAGAGTGGTTGATTAAAAGTTATTTTGACCAAAGGCTGTGCTACCAAATAGGGTATCGATAATTTTGTCAATGCTATTCTTTTTTGTTTTCTGATTGAAAAGGATATACAGTATTTTTATATTTAGAAACAAAAACAAATCTTCAGTAATAGTAACAGAGATAGAAATGTGGAAAATGTCCCAATGTCCCAATATCCACATACGTCTGCTGTATGCTGTATGTATCTTTACTAAGGTATGCTTAACCTATATCTATACCTTCTGGGACAATTCCTCCTCCCCGGGCAATGATATCAAGTAGATCCCAAACCACGCTCAACTCGGTGGTAATCGTTTTCATGATTACCACCATTCCGACACCGAGGAATCCTACACTTAAACTCCGAAGCTGTGAAAAAACGATTGAAATATAATCAGACTCCCCTCCATACCGACAGTGTAGATCTCCGATTGCAGCAGGATGCTGACCGTAAGTGATTCTGGCTACTGAGGTGTCCGTCACTAGACTTTGACGTCATTGCGACCTCTATCACTTTTAATTTAAAACGGCAATGTCGGGTTAAGTGTTTAAACACTTAACCTCCGGGGTGCTGACATTGCCGCTTTAAATTAAAAGTGATAAGAGGTCGCAATGACGTCAAATCAGTATCGGGTCGGTATCAAATCGTATCCGACCCGGGCAACTATCTGCTAATTGTGTCTGATCTGCCTTCCCCTGGAGATCTCCAGCAGAGAGCACTAGTACCAGTGCTGGGTATCAGAAAAGCAGCATATCTTTCTTGTTCTTGTTTTAACTATCTGTGTGTGTGTATATATATATATATATATATATATATATATATATATATATATATATATATATATGTCCCAATGGAGCCGCATTCATTCAAAAGTTTTCTTCATTTACAACTATTGTTGCTGAAAGTTAATTTGTAGTCTGTACATTTTTAGTTGTGGTATCCAGCAGGCTCACAGCTGGTGTAATTAGATACCGTGCCCTCCGTGACTCCGCAGAGATGGACACCGATATCAAACTTTGTGCATTGATTCGTTGTGCATTGAAAATGAATAATGACCATGGCTCAGTCATGTGACTTTATAAACAACCTGCTGAGAACCCAATCAAATAAGTATGATTCATTACAAGCCCGTAGATTGTCATTTGCTACTGTCGTCCTTTCATCATATTTCATTTTAATCAAGGAAGGTAACACCTGTGGTTCAGCCACAAAAGCTGCTTTTGTGAAACGAACACCCGCAGGCCATGAGGCAATTACATTTGTTGCTTGTTCCAAAGTGGGAGGTTCTTAAATAGACCTCAATAGGGATAGTTGAGAAGAAAAGATTTACTTGTATTATCTGTAGCCGAGATTAAGTTCTCCTTTTATGCCTCTCTTCTCTGCCATCCAACCCAACCCTGCCCCTAAGAAGCGGAACTTAGTAGGGTGATTCTGCACTCTGTCTGTGCAGGTGCTGTGTATATTTAAACACATACCAACTCTTATGAAAGTTGAAACTTGGGTCTAGTTTTATCAAACCTAAAAAGCAAGACCGAAGGTGTTGCCTATAGCAACCAATCAGATTCTAGCTGTCGGTGTTCTAGAATGCACTAGATAAACGATGACTAGAATCTGGTTGCTATGGGCAACACTTCCACTCTTGCTGTTTAGAAGGTTTGATAAATCTACCCCCTTAGTCTGCTTTTCTGTCCCAAATGACAAATGAAGTGTGCTGGGAGAGGATGGGGGGGTGTTTAGTTTTTAAAAGCTTTTGTTAAAGGTCTTTTTATATTTTATCTCTCCTTGATCAATACTTGATACACCTAGAAATATACTTCACTGTTAATGTGCAACTGCTGGGTGGAAGATGTGTGCTATTAGACGTACAGCACAAGGCCTGTACTCTGCCAGCTTAGAGCCCTTGCAAAATTTCAAATGCTTTTGCAAAGTGGACTTTGCAGTAACCCTCCACACACAAAGGAGCACACTACACAGTGCACCCTGTCCAAACGTCTGCACTGCTAAACAAGGCGTAATAACGCCATCTGCCTCCTGCTATTGGCCAATGAAAACTTTCGCTTCATAAACTCAGGTGGACTCACGCACCACTACCAAAGAGGACTGTCTGCCACCTTCAGGGGCGGATCTAGAAAAATGCTGTACCCGGGGCAATTTAGAGGGGGGGCGATTTAGGCCCCGCCCCTTTCTAACATCTTAGGCTGCCGACGGCTGCACACTATGTGCAGGTCCGTCCAGCCGTGACAGGCAGGGACAGTGTGCTGCCCGGCTGGTCTGATTGTGTTTTAAACACATTCAGAGCAGCCGGGCAGCACACTGTCCCTGCCTGTCACGGCTGGACGGACCTGCACATACTGTGCAGCCGTCGGCAGCAAGTGTCTGCTAGGGGGGGGGGGGGGGGCGCGATCTTATGTATTTATTATACTATTAAACATTCCACCATACCAAAGCTTGCAAAATGTTTATTTTTTATATATATATTACAGTCAAAACTAAATGAAGAACTTTATTGTCCTAATGATAGAAAAGATCTGGTCGGTGGAGATAAATATCTCATTATTTTGCAAATTGTCGAAACAGAACTCAAAAAAAAAAAAAAAGTGGGGGCTGAAATTGTCAAGACAGCCCCCGACATTCTGCTTAAATGTGAAATTTTATTGTACAAAATCAAATGATTAATTGAAATAAAGTAATCTTAATTGACTAAAAAAAAAAAAATCAAGTCTTCAATAAGGTTATAACAATATAGAACTCTCTTTTAGAACCAGGATTAATCTGGATACTGAAGGCTCGAGGGCAAATGCCCTTTAAACAGCAGCAACAATTTGGTACAATGCTGGTGTAAATTCACGCTGGGGGGGGGGGGGGGGGGAAATTGCAGCATAAAATAAAAAGTTGTCCGTATTATTAATGAATAATTAGTATTTTGTTAGGCAGTGAGGACATTTGAAATAAAATGTAACCTTTCATCGCAGACTCCCCAGATCACGGTCACTAATTCAGCAAATGCAGAGAGTCCTTCCATAGACCTCTTGATGGACATGATGGCAGTGTGTTGTGGATCCCTGTGTGCACATAGACTGAACTGTGATCTTAATTAGAAGTTTGACAAGCCCACTCCAATAAAATGATGAGATTATGTGTAATTGTTGTCACAGTCAATTACCATTTAGCTAATCACGAGTCCACTAACAGGTCTGGCCTTGGTTGTGGCCTCAGGATGTTGATGATTGTCCGCCCCCTTCATGCTGTTACCGTGACAGAATGTCACTCAGCCTCCTAATGACCTCACCATCCTACTCTAGTCCTTGTAACTTATCGCCGTTCTTACATTTTCTGGTTAGACCATTAATAAAATCTAATTGTAATCTGTGTTCTGACCCCTGAATTTGTATCATCACGTTTGCACAGAAGTGCTGTGCTGGCCTCTAGGTGGAGGCGTGGTGAGCTTCTGCATCCGATGGAGGGGATTGTAGTGATGTCCTCCAGTGACATAATGCATGACAAAGGCGCAAGCTGCAGGCGATCTTGTGGCCCCTAGACAGACGCCAGGGCCTGAACTTTGGTCCGTCCACCATTGGCCATATATCTCTTACTTTTCATGGCTTCCTTCAAAGTTTCCAGTTCAGACCACTATAAGGACACCTTTTTTTTTTTTAATACAAAAAGTAGTTTTATAGTTTGTTTTAGTCCTTTCAGACTTGCATAGGAAAACTATGAATAGGATGTATAACGAAGGTCAGCATTGGTGGACAATGTGGTTTTGACCATTTCATCTCCATATTTTAACGGTCTGACTGATGTTTTAATGTAACCATCATCTCCTTCATGAAATGGCAGCCAAACCCTAAAAAAATATATAATTTTATATCTAAAGCCTGAATATAAAGCAAGGTTGACATAGAAAGAGCACAGCTGGCAATGAGACATCAGTTGGTCTTGTGCTTGATTCCACCAATGTGCAGTCTCTGCAGAGATGGTCCGTTACCTAGAAGACTGCTAACCATTCATTCACACGTAGGCTTCTGAACTGCCCCAGGATGATGTAATTAACAATATTATTTAAAAATACAGCGTTCTAATTAAACCAGAAAAGTATTGGTTATAGTGCTGGTTGGGGGGGATCAAATAACTTAAAATGTGATCAAGGAGTTAAAGGAAGTAATGTTTGGTGAAGCAGAAGGAAGAAGTGTATCGGCTGTTGGATAATATTAAATATATACTGTGTGTGTGTGTGTGTGTGTGTGTGTGTGTGTGTGTGTGTGTGTGTATATATGTGTGTATTATATAAATATTTAATTATTAATTACCTGGGGACGCCTGATGTCAGCCATGGTCTGGAGAGGTTCTCCTCAGTCTGTTGATGATGGACAACACGCTGCCACAGCAGAAATGAGGTGAATACCCCAATGTTTGCCGTGGTTCGGTGATTCTCTCCTATCTCCTGGTTTTTACCATACGGGCAGCATATTGATCGTTGACAACCTGCTGTCGGCAGAGAATGGCCACACCCCTCCACGTCAGGTGGAACTTGGGAGTCCGTTTTTGTAGCAATCTGGTTTAAGGTTTAACTTCTGGAACTTCATCCAAAACTGAATGGAACTAATCTCACAGAAATGAACTAATACTTAAAGGCTCATACAGCAGTTGGTAAATGTTGTTATAAGGGTAACAGTTAGTGTTTTAAGAATTCAGCATTTTTTCCCTTTTCTTACAGGTACCTAAGGGCCATGTTTGGTTAGAAGGGGACAATTTAAAAAACTCAACAGATTCCAGAAGTTATGGACCAGTCCCCTATGCCTTAATCCGTGGACGAGTTTCTTTTAGGGTAAACTAAAAGATCTCCTCACTTCATATTGTTTAATATATATATTGTCATGTGATGAAATTTTCCAGCAACATTTCCAATGCACCCTCATCCCTCCTTTTTACTCCAGATGTTGGGGTACAACCATTTTCATTATATCTGGAGAAGGACCTGTGTATCAGTTACTTACTCACAGTGGAAGGGGCTATGCTGTGGGCTGATTGAATATTCATAAAATCGTATCCATTCACTAGTGCCTCAATGATGTCACCAGTTCCTAATGAAATGATTGGCTGAATATTGCTTCAGCAGTCCAATCAGCTCTACTGTCAACAGATGATTGTTGGGACTTTTCCAGTAAATTCCTCTGACAACATTTCACTAAGTTTACTTTCAAAATTCTCCCAGTTCTCAGCCTGGGAAAAACTGTCCCTCACAGACCCAGCAGGGGCGAGAAAATAGGGCCTCTCAAGCGTTAGGAGCAAAGCAAGCAAGAGGGTGCTGTCATGCAAGTGGTATAAATAAATATGGGGGCAGCTTTATTCTTCTACTGTAATTTAGAGTCGAGCTGGGACACGACTCCCTTCCAACTGTACATCGGTCCAGTAATGTTTAATTTGCCTCAACAGAACTGGACCTTCTAGCCGGATTTACTCCCTGACTCTAAATGAGCCCCATAATTCTACACCTGAAGCTATAAACTGTCATTGTTCCTCTAATGTAACCTGACAACTTAATTCATATTTCTGTTTTATATCTTACAGCTGTGGCCTCTCCATTCCTTTGGAACTCTGCAGGAAAGTCCGAATGGGCGCGTACTACAAGATAAATGATGGCGGTTTTTGCCTTTTTTTTTTTTTTTAAGGATATTTTATTTATTTATAAATAATGTAGGTTAACTTCTAATAAATTCTCTTAATTTTGATTTCTGTTTTGTTTGTGTTTTTTTTTAAAGATCTATAATCAGTGGGTACATAGTAGAGCATATTGTACACATGTTGGTCATTTCAGAACTGTGTAATATTCTAGAGGAGCATTAGAAATCGTAGATCCATGGCTACTGCATCATGCACATTAGGGCCCAGTAAGTCTCCATGTGGACATAGAGGCTGCAGACAACTTATTAAAAATTAGCATCTACTGATGCGCCAAATAGCTTACTGTAACTAAATCGAACTTTTCTACCGCTAAGGGGACTGAAATAACTGATTCTTTTATAATACAACCTTTAGAGCCTAAATAGCTTATCACTTTACCAAAATTTCACCCTTCAAAATGTTCTGCAACAGTAACCTAAAATATAAATCCTTCTTGAAACTCAGTATGGGGGGTAGAAGAGGGTACGTGTATAGAAATTGGGTGGGAAGCAGCAGCAGCGGTCATATACTGCAGCTATCCACCTGTGCCACTATACCCACCTCCAGCACGGAGAGTGAGCCACGGCTGTACGATGCAGGACTCACCCCAGACAAATACCCTCCTTCACCACTGAGAGGGATCCACAGCTGTACGATGCAGGACTCACCCCAGACAAATACCCTCCTTCACCACTGAGAGGGATCCACAGCTGTACGATGCAGGACTCACCCCAGACAAATACCCTCCTTCACCACTGAGAGGGATCCACAGCTGTACGATGCAGGACTCACCCCAGACAAATACCCTTCTTCACCACTGAGAGGGATCCACAGCTGTACGATGCAGGACTCACCCCAGACAAATACCCTCCTCCACCACTGAGAGGGAGCCACGGCTGTACGATGCAGGACTCACCCCAGACAAAGCCCTTCTAGCTGCCCAACACAAGATGGACATGAGCAGATCCACGTGTCCACTTTCTTTCTATACAAATTCTCTTTCTACCCTATAACTTTTCCATTTGTCACAGGCTGTCTTTACCAGTGAGCCGCATCCAACCCACGTAGTAACCTAACAGATTCCTAGTTTGTCTCTCGTACATGGTATATCCCCATGTCCACTATCAGATTCTCTTTGTTACCCTGCACACTCCTCTGCTAACTTGACACATAAAATACAAATGAAATGGGTTTTTTTGTTTTTTTTATAAAGAAATACTGAAACTCCATTATACAATATGTACATTTATAACAAACGGCTAAAATGAGAATGAAAGAGACTGTAAACTATTTTTGTCTGTCCTCTTGTATCTCATGATTGCAGTTCATCGTTCTCCCTGTAGGATTTCTATAATCAATGAACATGAATTGCAGTTCACTAAGGAGGTTTGTTCCAGATCAGTCTCGTCCAGAATATACCTTCCACCACAACGACATGGAAGGGAGAACGATTCTTCATCTGTTATAAGAAAACAAACATATTGGACGTTGATAAGACTTCTTAATACTAGGCACATTGATAAGAAGGATGTGTCTATTAAAACTGGTATTGGATAATAGGTCGTTGTTTTTGTGTGTGTATAACACTTTCTTGTTTTGTTTAAAGAAACATGTAAAACGCTGTATACTGGATGCAGTTCCCCAGCAATATCACTGCTGATCTTATAAATGGTGTCTTTAAATTCCATTTCTCTACCTCCCGTAGTGTAATGACATATCTATATTAATATAGCTGGAATATATAACATGGAATATATCAAGTGTGGGATTACAATCCGGTGCTGAATATTTTTACCACCAATCAAACTACGGCTCAGCAGCTACAGTGCTGAACATTATATCCCATGTTTGGCGAATGTGGCAGAACGGATGGACCATTAAGTATTACTAATGTTGCCACATGTATTATGCTGTGCAAAAAAACCAAAATGATGGCTCAGTAATACTAATATTTGAAAAAAAAATGGAATGTGACTGTGAAAAACTGGAGGCACCCCCTTCATGTTTGTGAGGGCACACAGCTATTTTAATAGAAAATTGGATAACTAAACCGTTCCAATGTTTCATCAGGTCGTGTTTCCATCCTATTCCATATGTACGAACAATTACAAAAGTTATTTCTACATCCATCCAATACCTACCATCATCCCATAACATTTCTTCTATGTGAATCTGAGTGTCCACAGGGATCGATCTGGTCATCTCTATTTCTAATGGGGAGAAGATGATACATATGAAAAGATGTCTGAGGAGTAATAAATCATTCAATGAATATGATTTTGCTGACTTATTTTAGTTTTTTTTTTTATTGATTGCTATTTTGAGTTCTCTGTTCTGATGTTACTCAACTAATAATTTTTCAATAAGATACTATGCACGGCACAGATTATGGTGACGGATAAGATTACTGTGCTAGGGAACAGTTTGCTGCTATCTTATCTTCGGTTTTCTTTAACCCAGTTGTTAAAACGAAAACGGTGGCCCTTGATGTTGAAGCAAAATGTTTGTTCTTTCTGATTGGATGAGTTAGTCGAACACAAGCGGATTGGGGAATTCTAAGAGAAGGTGGCCTAGCCTAATTTTATAACCAAGTGCAACAATGAGATTTCATTTTGCAGGACAGGGTTTTCTAATGAACAATGAACTTTTAAGGAGTGGGGAGCATCTAGGGGTACATACAGAGACTTATTTTTTTCAAACACATCCTCTGACGTGTTGGATATTGGATGTAAACCATTACTTTCAATTAAAATGTATAAATGTGACACATGAAATTAAGACAGCCGCCAATGTTATCTCACCTGGCTAAGACATAAATGGTGATTGGGAAAAATAGAAATATTGTTATTTATTAAGACTGTGATCCAGAAGTCAGAGTAGGCAATACTTTAAAGTGAATTTTAAATTTTGGCAGCATGTATGTTCCTATTATTCATAATAGGAACAAACATGCCCACAAAATATTGCACAGAGCTTCTGATTGGAAAGGGGGAATTGAGCACACACCATTAACCGGTTATTCTAACTCGCTCTTAAAATAAGATGCTTCGTCTACGTTAATTTCCACATTTACAAATGGCTTAAGGGGGTATATTTACTATACTGTGGGTCTGAAAAAAGTGGAGATGATGCCTATAATAGCAACCAATCAGAATCTAGCTGTCATTTTGTAGAATGTACAAGTAGATAACTAGAATCTGATTGGTTGCTATAGGCAACATCTTCACAACCCACAGTTTAGTAAATATACTGCAAGATATTAAAAAACAAAAAAAATAAAAGCCAGGAAATCCCAAATAACAATTTATCATTTAGTAAGCAGTATTTTAGGTAGCATACCACACCAGATGCATTTGATTTGGTTAGGATGTATGATATATAATTGGATTTGTAATTTGTAAGTACATTATAGTACTATATCCAATTTTAGTGCAAAGCATTAAACACTCTTCCTCCCTGCTAAGGATTACTCCTTTAGTTGATGCTTTTGACACTTTTGCAATGTATAACCACAATTACTTTGCTTTTATTTTTATTCTTTCAAACATTGATGGTAGCTTTGCCTTTGCAGGGCTGAAATTAACTTTTCACACCGTCTCACCATCTGCATCTACTGAATGAAACCCTAATCTGCAGACAAAATGGGATAGTGGGATCCGCAATTAAAACAGCAGGGCAGATCATACACTGCATTACCATACTCTGAAATTTCAATTCACCAATAAAACCCCTTTGTGTTTTGATTTAGGAAAAAGAGGCTTTATTATCTGACTAAATCTGCTTAAAAACAGCATTTTTTTTAGTATAATTAAACATGAGACATGTAACGAGAGTGCACGTCCCTTGCGCTACACAACAAAATTTAGTAAGAAAATTTAATGTTTGCCAATTTTAGCACAAATTAGTTATTTTTAATGCCCCTAGTTCTAAAAAAATAAGAAAAGTAAGACCGTTATATCCAACAAATGTGCTAAAGTAGATCTGTCCCTTTCACATACATCCTGACTGGGCGTCCTACTCACTGTGGTGGACGGGCCACTGGTACATGTGGTAATGCAGGGGTGGTTTTAGGAAAGGGGAGGGGAGTTTAATTGTCCCACCCAAACGTGACAGCCACGCCCCCCAACACGGTGTGACCAAGCCCACTTTGGGATGCTATTGGGAGGTGTGCATCACACAGGGGCAGGGAGCCATTCAGTGGCTGATCCAATGAGCTTCTGTCACTAGGAAGTTCTTCGTGGCTCAGCGATGTCGCTCGTTTGGAGTGAGGTGATAGGCTGTATATTCTCATGAATATTGGCTCTGCAAACAAAATGGTTTGCAGAGCTAACATTGATAAAGGAAGCGAGTACTGATTATCTGTGGGTGAGCTTGCAATCAAGCTGGACCTCTTTTAAAACCCATATTTGCTAGAGATGCTCAGGCTCGGTTCCTTGGAAAACCAAACACACCCGAAATTAGGGGATCTGAGTACCAAGCTGGCTTTCACGCGCCCTCAGAATCGAAAACGAGGCAAAACGCCCCTCGTTACGTCATCGGATCTCGCGATTTTTGGATTCCTTTTTAAAATCCAACATAACAGTGGGTGAGTGAGAGCGAGGGTGGACCTAAGGACAATTCCATCTTGTCCCACTTTTCTTTTCTGCCACTGCTGTGTGCCAATGTGTCCTAGATGTGCTAGGAACTGCCGTGTGTTTGTGTCATTGCTCTGTCGCTTACCATCCAGCCAAGTCGCTGCAGTCTTTGTCCGAAAGTGTATGAAAATAATAATGTGACCTGTGAGGTGGTCAAAATTGACTGCAAATGACTTGAAATTAGTGTTATTGAGGTTAATAATAATAATGTAGGAACAAAAAAAGAGCAAAAAATATGTGATTTTAGCATACTTTATTCTTTTTCCTAAAAAATCCAAAACCAAAACACACGAGGGCGGTTTTACCAAAACACGAAGCTAATCCAGATCCAAAACTGGGGGTTAGTGAGCATCTCTAATATTTTCCTGTCATTATGCTCCATATTCACCTTTCACCATAATATGCAGATACAAAGGGAGGGGGCACCGACAACCACTGACAATAGAAAGGATTCCCAAAATCTGGCCATAAGTTATCAGTTTTGAGGCACACCGGGTACCTGGCCAGCACTCAGAAACTACATGTAGCAAACATTATATATACACACAACCTGCCATGTGAGAAGACGTCAGTATAAATGCTTATGTGGTGCTACAAGTGGCACATGTCTCTGCTATTATTATACTTTAGTGAAATAGCACCAACATAGTCTGTGGGGCTGAACCTCGTCAGGTTTAACCAGAAGCCAACTAACCTACTAGTATAGTATCATAATACACAGCTACCACTATACAGGGATGTGGGATACTATGAGCATGTGTGGCTGTATAACAGTAGACTATGGCTGCCAGACACAGTTGATTCATGTCTGGAACTGAGTCATTTCTAAAGGAAGCAGTTTAAGACTGGATCTGCTGCCTCCCGTATTATCCACGTGGAGATGTCTTGGGCATAATGGTGGCTAAGTGGTTAGCACTTCTGCCTTACAGCACTGGGGTCATGAGTTCAATTCCTAACCATGGTCTTATCTGTGTGGAGTTTGTATGTTCTCCCTGTGTTTGCCTGGGTTTCCTCCAGGTGCTCCGGTTTCATCCCACACTCCAAAAACATACTAGTAGGTTAATTGGCTGCTAACAAATTGACCCTAGTCTCTCTCTATGTCTGTCTGTGTGTATGTTAGGGAATTTAGACTGTAAGCCCCAATGGGACAGGGACTGATGTGAGTGAGTTCTCTTTACAGCGCTGCGGAATTAGTGGCGCTATATAAATAAATGGTGATGATGATGATGATTGTAAGGACTCCCCTTTATTTTTGAGACTATTCCTGAGATTCAGGACCCCCAACATCTTGCATTAAAGATTACAATAGTATCACATTAAAAAAAAAAATCTGCATTTTCTTAATCAGCTTTGAACCTGTCAAAAGTACCGTCTGCAGTGTTAAAAGGCTTTGTGTGAGGCGGTTTCCTTATAAAGATTGTCCTTTAAATGATCCGCAATTATGGTGGCCGTTACAAGTCAAATAGCGCTACTTCACTCTGAATAATAACTACGGGCAAATGAAACACCTCATTTAACTGCCCTTAAGTACTGGTGAAAAAAATGTAATTAACACTTAAAAGAAACAATTTTAGCATGTTATTCATTAATTAGCAACATATTATATTGCATGAAATTGGACTTTCATATCTATCTTTTTCTGCATTACCAGGTATTACCTGAGGTCTAAACTATGGATCTCCAGGGAGTGTGTATCTGGTGTAAGTCTGATTAATGCAATTAAAGACGATCAGCAAGCTTATGAAATGACAGGATCAATAAAGCCAGTCTTAATAGGTCCTAAACACCTACAGTACATTAAATATGTAGTGAATAGGAAGAAAATGGAAACTGTTCTTACACCCGTGTTAGGAAGCTGCTTCTCTAGAATTGTAACAGTTGAGTAACTTCACAGATGAGAGGTGAAATATATTAATAAAGATTCTCACAAATGTACATCTATTTCCCTTCCCTACATGTGAAAACTATCTCTATTTCAGCAGTAGGAGCTACGAGACACCAAGCTATTAAAAATATGGTTCCCGTGGGGATTGCGGCTCGTCACTACAAGACTTTCATTAACATCTTATATTGTAGTACGATCCATTCAGCCTAAACTGAGATCACAACCTGCTGACCATTAGATGACCATTTATTACATATTTATATACAGCCTGAATCAGAACCTGAACACTAGGACTGCTGACCATCAGGTAAAGGGATCTAAACGTGAAAAATATCCATATGCTGCTGCTGGTTAGTACAACATAGTGTCCCACCTACAACCAGGGCAAGGGTAGAGTACCCCCACTTACAGCCAGGGCAAGGGTAGAGTACCACACCTACAGCCAGGGCATGGGTAGAGTACCCCACCTACAGCCAGGGCAAGGGTAGAGTACCCCACCTACAGCCAGGGCATGGGTAGAGTACCCCACCTACAGCCTGGGCATGGATAGAGTACCCCACCTACAGCGAGGGCATGGATAGAGTATCACACCTACAGCGAGGGCATGGATAGAGTACCCTACCTACAGCCAGGGCACGGATAGAGTATCACACCTACAGCCAGGACAAGGGTAGAGTACCCCACCTACAGCCAGGGCACGGATAGAGTACCCCACCTACAACCTGGGTACGGGTAGAGTACCCCACCTACAGCCAGGGCACGGATAGAGTACCCCACCTACAGCCAGGGCACGGATAGAGTACCCCACCTACAGCCAGGGCACGGATAGAGTACCCCACCTACAACCTGGGTACGGGTAGAGTACCCCACCTACAGCCAGGGCATGGATAGAGTACCCCACCTACAGCCAGGCCAAAAGAAGCGCACCCCACCTACAGCCAGAGCAAGGGTAGTGTACCCCACATACAGCCAGGGCATGGGTAGAGTACCCCACCTACAGCCAGGGCATGGATAGAGTACCCCACCTACAGCCAGGCCAAAAGAAGCGCACCCCACCTACAGCCAGAGCAAGGGTAGTGTACCCCACATACAGCCAGGGCATGGGTAGAGAACCCCACCTACAGCCAGGCCAAGAGAAGAGCACTCCACCTACAGCCAGAGCAAGGGTAGTGTACCCCACGTACAGCCAGAGCAAGGGTAGTGTACCCCACGTACAGCCAGAGCAAGGGTAGTGTACCCTACGTACAGCCAGGGCATGGGTAGAGTCCCAAGCTACAGCCAGGGCATGGGTAGAGTACCCCACCTACAGTCAGCACACGGATAGAGTACCCCACCTACAGTGAGGGCAAGGATAGAGTACCCCACCTACAGTATGGATAGTGTGGATTAATGATTGTATGACAATGGAAGATCTCATTTTATCTCACTGGGGGCAGCTGATGATTTTAACTACTACTTGGTTCCCTTGGATGTAATTGAAGGCTCCTACAGCCAATCAGTGATTGGCTGACGGACAAATGAGCAGCACCGCTTAGCGCAGACGCAAAGGGAGGGGCATCGACAACCACTTAATGCCCGCTGTGTGAACCAGGTCAGCAGCCGTTACAGACCAGACTGTGGACACGACTATATCTAATGAGTATAATCACACACTATAGTTGTATGTATTGATAAACTTTGAATTATGAGTTATCTTTTAATTCCTTACATCATATTTCATTCCTCTATATCTTATCTAGGATTTCCCAGATGAGTGTATTACTGTATTAGTACCTTCTTGTGCATATCACACATGGACTTAAATGTATGCTGTCTGTGTGCACTGGTTAACATCCCATATGTTCTGTATCTCTATGCTCTTCTATTCATGTTACCGAACCCACACAGGGCAAATACACACATGTGGACAGGCACAAATAGGCAGACATATATAGTAATACAAAAAGAATAATAATAATTACAGTATTATATAAATGGAATAAAAGACTATTTATTTTACTTTAAAAAAGTAATTTGTAAAGATTGCAGAGAAAGGTCACAGACATCGTGTTGTGTGATGGAACAGAGGGGAGAAGTTCCAGGTGACATAATTGTGAGTTCTGCATTTTGCTGAATTTACAGTCTATAAAGGAGTCAATTCATTCTGCTCCATGGCGTGGTTGGGGGGTGTTAAGAGAGAAGTACTTGAGAAACAAAGAAGTGATAGGGGAAATTTTGTGTTGAACACTACAGCCAACTTCGCTATCATTCATCTGTAGTTATTTGTGTAAGTCTAAAACAATGGTCCTAGGACTGAAAATGTCCCTACAGTCAAAACAGTGAGCTGAAAAAGTGTTGGTGAGAATGCAACCTATCAATTTGTGTCTTAGTTCCTAGTAAGTTATGTATCTCCTTCTCTTCCTGTAAGCCATGCCAGGTCACAGTTACATAGGCAAAGAACTTGGTGGCCTAGTGTAAATGATAAAAATATAAGCGTCATGTCCTCTTATACTATACATATTTGTCAGGTGATATTCTTATAATGTACAGTAAATGGCATTATACTAAATGCTTGCCTATCACCTGGCTGTGGAATGGGGGTGTGAGTGGCAGGACCAATGAGAAGCTGCAATGTCTATGATTGTGGCTTCTCATTGGTTGTCCAGCATACAACCCCTCCAAACCATCACACAGCCCTGGTTTGCAGCCAGGGTTGTGAGACTAACCACGGAACACAGTGTTATAATCTTTCCTAATAATCATTGACATGATGATGTCACAACTCACCATTTATACAGACATTATTTACAGGAGTTTATACATATTCTTATAATACATGACTACAGGTAATGTCCCCACAGGTGATTAAAATGTGGCTCTTAAGTGTGATGCTTAATCACTAAAGCACTGATACATAGTAACAAATGGAGACTCAGAACTAGTGTTTATATACTCTATAATGACCAGTTAGCAGTCTCCTTTCATTACTACATATCAGGGCTTTAATTATTAAGCGCAGTGTTAAAAAAAACAGCATTTTAATTGCTGGTTTGACATCATCCTAACATAAGTGATAACTGTACATTAAATTATCAGAGAGAAGTGTTATTAGATTATAATTGGTTGTAGTGAGACTATTACTTCAGTATTAAGACCACTTAAATATTACATTAAGAAATAATATACACCGATCAGCCACAACATTAAAACCAAGTACGTAATATTGTATAGGTTCCCCTTGGTGCCACCAAAACAGGTTCTGACCCGTCAACGCTTGGACTCCAGGAGACCTGTGAAGGTGTCCTGTGGCATCTGGCACCAAGACGTTAGCAGCAGATCCTTTAAGTTGGGTAAGTTGTGAGGTGGGACCTCCATGGCTCCGACTTTCCAGATCCCACAGATGCTCGATTAGACTGAGATCTGGGGAATTTGGAGGCCAAGTCAACACCTTGAACTCTTTGTCATGTTCCTCAAACCGTTCCTGAACAATTTTTGCAGTGTGGCCGGGCGTATTATCCTGCTGAATGAGACCACTGGCATCAGGGAATACAGTTGAAGTGGTGTACTTGGTCTGCAACAATGTTTAGGTAGGTGGTACGTGTCAAAGTAACATCCACAAGAATGCCAGGACCCAAGGTTTCCCAGCAGAACATTGCCCAAAGCATCACACTTCCTCTATCAACTTGCCTTCTTCCCATAGTGCATACTGGAGACATCTTTTCCCCAGGTAAACGACATCCACATGATGTAAAAGAAAATGTGATTCATCAGACCAGGCCACCTTATTCCATTGCTCCATGGTTCGGTTCTGGCACTCGTGTCCATTGTAGGCACTTTCGGCGGCGGACAGGGGTCAGTATAGGCACTTTTGACTGGTCTGCGGCTATGCAGATAATTAAGCAGTAAACTGCGATGCACTGTGTGTTCTGACACCTTTCTATCATAGCCAGCATTAACCTTTTCAGCAATTTGTGCTACAGTAGCTCTTCTGTGGGATTGGACCAGACGGGCTAGCCTTCGCTCCCCACACGCATCAATGAGCCTTGGGCGCCCATGACCCTGTCACCGGTTCACCGTTTGTCCTTCCTTGGACCACTTTTGGTAGGTACTAACCACTGCATACATGGAACACCCCACAAGGCCTGCTCCTTTGGAGATGCTCTGACCCGGTCAGAAATTGACCCTTGCCTAAGTCGCTCAGATCTTTATGCTTGGCAATTGTTCCTGCTTCCAACACATCAACTTCAAGAACTGACTGTTCACTTGCTGCCTAATATATCCCACCCCTTGACAGGTGCCATTGTAACAAGATAATCAATGTCATTCACTTCCCTTGTCAGTGGATTTAATGTTGTGTCTAATCGGTGTATCTCCTACACTATGTGCACATGGGTGTTTTTGGTTCATGTTATTTACACATGAAAACTGTATTCAACTAAGAAAGAAAAAAATCAAAACTATAAGTTTATGCCAAAAAATTGCACCATACAATACATCTAGACAAAGCACAAATGGTCGAAGGGTCTGGATGAATCCTAATGAAATCACCACAGACTAATGTTACCTGCGGTTTTAATCTGTCAAAACCATCACATACACAAAAACAACAGAAAAAGACTGATAAATCATCCATCTGTATAAACTCTATTGCAGATAATAAAGGTATTACAAGTCATCTTTGTGACAAAATTATTCATTTTGCAACCTCACGCCTTACAACAACAGAGTGCCAAAACTGCTGTGTGTCTTATTTATGAACAATTTACTAAGTAGCTGGGAAATTTCCCTGAAAGTAAGAAAGCTTCCAAACCATAGGTAGGCAACTTGCGAGGTAGAACTATAAGTCTCAGAATGCTATGCCAACCAAAGTTTGGTAATTAAATTTCCAAAACAGCTGTAAAGCCACATGTGTCTTAAACTATTTCTATACCCACTAAAATCACTTGACAGGAACATATCATTAGAGATACTCGGGCTCGGTTTTCTAAAAAACCGAGCCCACCCAAACTTAGGGGATCCGAGAAGACTCGCAAGCCGGCTCGTTACTTTCGCGTGTCCTCGCATCTGAATCGAGGCAAAATGTCTTTGTTGCGTTGTCGGATCTTGCGGGTTTTGGATTCGATAAGTACCTCCCTCCCCAGGAGATCCAGCGTCATTGCTCACACAGAAACAGGGGTAGCAGTGCTCTTGTCACTCTCCAGTCTCCAGTGACATTGCTCAGTGCCATTGCCCATACAGAAACAGGGGTAGCAGTGTTCTTGTCACTCTTCAGTCTCCAGTGACATTGCTCAGTGCCATTGCTCACACAGAAACAGGGGTAGCAGTGTTCTTGTCACTCTCCATTCTCCAGTGACATTGCTCAGTGCCATTGCCCATACAGAAACAGGGGTAGCAGTGTTCTTGTCACTCTCCAGCCGCCAGTGCTATTGCTCAGTGACATTGCTCACACAGAAACGGGTAGCAGTGTTCTTGTCACTCTTCAGTCTCCAGTGACATTGCTCAGTGCCATTGCCCATACAGAAACATGGGTAGCAGTGTTCTTGTCACTCTCCAGTCTCCAGTGACATTGCTCAGTGACATTGCACACACAGAAACATGGGTAGCAGTGTTCTTGTCACTCTCCAGTGCCATTGCTCACACAGAAACATGGGTAGCAGTGTTCTTGTCACTCTCCAGTCTCCAGTGACATTGCTCAGTGCCATTGCCCATACAGAAACATGGGTAGCAGTGTTCTTGTCACTCTCCAGTGTCATTGCTCACACAGAAACAGGGGTAGCAGTGTTCTTGTCACTCTCCAGTCTCCAGTGACATTGCTCAGTGACATTGCACACACAGAAACATGGGTAGCAGTGTTCTTGTCACTCTCCAGTCTCCAGTGACATTGCTCAGTGACATTGCACATACAGAAACATGGGTAGCAGTGTTCTTGTCACTCTCCAGTGCCATTGTTCATACAGACACAAGAGGGGTAGCAGTGTTCTTGTCACTTGACAAAAATTGACTGGAAATAATTGGAAGTTAATATTTTTGAGGTTAATAATAATGTAAGAACAAAAAAAAGAGCCAAATTATGTGATTTTAGAAAAAAATAAAATAGGGATTTTAGAAAAAAAATGGGGATCCAAAACCAAAACCAAAACACGAAGCTAATCCAGAACCAAAACCAAAACACAGGGGTCTGTGAACATCTCTATATATCATCCATACAAGTGGTACTTACTTACTAGCCTTAACGGGGACACCAAGTGTCAGTGTGCTATTAAAAACAGGTTGTTCCCAACAGAATGTATAATAACAATACAATTGTTCACCTCTGATCTATGTAGTTCTCTTATCAGGGTACACTATCCCATATATTATATACACAGTGACATGCTGCAAATGTGGCTACTGATCTCTTACGGCATCATCCCCTCACCCCTCACCTGTCTATTCTGTTCAGAACACCCAAAATAACGGTCAAGTTACCCTCATCGTTTAATTTTCCTGTTAGCATTCCAATGCAGTACAAGATCTGCATGAAGAATATATTCAGGAAATAATTACTGCCATGTTTTACTATGTGTGCATTGGTCTGGAATGATAACATTTCAGAGATCTCAGGGCAGATGTATTTTTGTAAGCGACGATTTCGGCAGCTTTGCAGTCACACGGCACTTTACCTGCTATTGTGCTTTGCAGATCTCACCGTGTTAATGAACGTAATGCAGCGGAACACTGGTGAGACTTTAGTCATCAAGAGCAGAAAACTGGCCTGAGTGCGGTGTTGTGAATTCTATCACAACCGCGTAAGGGATTGAAGGAAGTGCAGGCACTGGGCGGAGGAGGGGGAAGACATTCAAGTGACCATCAGAGCCGTGGCGTTACCGAAAATGGTCCCATAAAGGTGGTATAACCAGGCATGGTGCCTGCAGTATTGTCTATGGTGTCAGGACTGTATTGATGAAACAGTGGCAGCTGAAAGCTGGTGGTGCGCACACAGTCCCAACAATGGACTAAATATAATGTCCTCTGTTTTGCTGGTCAGCAGGGGGATGTTTGTTTGAATTAAGTGTACCTGTCATCTACTTGCAGTGGAGGCTATCATTTTTCAGCCTATCAATTCCCCAGGAACTAGTGACAACATTGAAGTAGGAGGCATGAGGCACTCATTGATAGGTTGTATTCTTAGTAATGTTAGTCCAGCCCATAAAATGGGCTACTTTAAAGCACCACCAATGATTCGTTACGCATATCTCATGAAGATTCCAAGAATGTATGGGATTCAAGAAGAAAGTGAATATTGTTCGAAGGTTCCGTGTACCCTCACTTATTCTATGTGACTGTGATTCGGTGTCTCTCAGTGAAGGCATCATTTGTCAGCAACCAGAAAAAAATGAATGCCCTGTATAAGGAAAGGTATTTCACTAGTTAGAGGCATTCCCATGCATTTCAATCTGAAGAGATGTTTTTTCTGCTAAAGCAATCTTGTTCCAGTCACTCTAGCCTCGCTTCAGTCGCTCTAGCCTCGCTTCAGTCGCTCTAGCCTCGCTCCAGTCGCTCTAGCCTCGCTTCAGTCGCTCTTGCTTCATTCCAGTCGCTCTAGCCTCGTTCCAGTCGCTCTAGCCTCGCTTCAGTCGCTCTAGCCTCGCTTCAGTCGCTCTAGCCTCGCTCCAGTCGCTCTAGCCTCGTTCCAGTCGCTCTAGCCTCGCTTCAGTCGCTCTAGCCTCGTTCCAGTCGCTCTAGCCTCGCTTCAGTCGCTCTAGCCTCGTTCCAGTCGCTCTAGCCTCGTTCCAGTCGCTCTAGCCTCGTTCCAGTCGCTCTAGCCTCGTTCCAGTCGCTCTAGCCTCGCTCCAGTCGCTCTAGCCTCGCTCCAGTCGCTCTAGCCTCGCTGCTTGATTTCAAACCAGCACTTGTAATCCTGACCCTGACTTTATAAAATAATAAAATAAACTATTTTTCTCTTAGAGATCACAAACACCTCCACTCTCTGGTCATCCACAGGACCATGGCTGTTACCATCCGGTCAGTACTACATTGAAAGATCAGTGGTGAATGTGACAATCAACTAAAATGTAGGAAACATGTCCATTATATCAGACTCCAGTAATAAATTTACTTGGATCCGATCTGCCGAGATAGATCATACCTGTAGTACTGAAATGATCTGAGAAAAACGAGTCCTATGTTACAGAGACAAGAATTATTTGGCCACATAAAATAATAAAACGTTTCAATATAATATTCGAAGAGAGGACTGTTGGTTATGCAGGAAGTACTAAGGCTAAAACACAATGGGCCTGAGTCATTAGAGAGCAAAGCAGAAAAAAAATAGCTTAAGTTTGCTCCTGGACCAAACCATGTTACAATGCAAGGGGTGCTAATTAATGTAATATTTTGCACATAAGTTAAATAATGGCTGCTTTTACATGTAGCACACAAATACTTAAGCTTTATTTTTACACTGAAATTTAAAGTTGATCTAGTACATGCCCTACCCAAACTATAAATCTGTCCCCACATTTTAAATGTATATCCTCCTCCAATGCAACATGGTTTTGCCCAGGTGCGAAGTTACTCCTTTTTTATACTTTGCTCTCCTTCATGAATCAGGCCCAACAGTGATATGGGCAGGAGACAAGGAGGTGTGTGACTTAACAAGGAAAATAATTCACATTGGATCCCAGAAATGTGTAGCACATATTGAAGAAAAACGAGATTAGAATTAACATTTAATTACATAGAGCCAACATAGTCTAAAACGCTTTATATTTGGAAAAACACATTAATAAAATAAGACTGGGTATTGCCAGACAGACAGAGGTACAAGGGCCCTGCTCACAATCTATAAGAATATCGGAGTATGATATACGAGATCAAATGCCACATACTACATATTGGCCCGGCCAGATTGGGAAAAATGCTTGTGGGAGTTGTATGATCCAGCCACACCACAATGCGGGAGTCAGTAGGTTGTTTGGGTATAGAAAGAAAATTAATGTAAGTTTTTCAAAGTGTAGAGGAGTTGTGATCAGGTAGAATAGCCCAGGGAGGGTAAGAGGGTGGTTCGGAACTTTGATAAGTTTGTCTGTATAGGCGAGTTTCCAGGGGACGCAAGAAAAAAAACCTCTTGTTGTACATAGGAGGGAATTTCGCAGAGTGGGTGCAGCCTGAAAAAGGTCCCTGTAACCCGGGAATGACAGTAGGTAATAGGGGTGATAGAAGGAGAGGAGCACATCTGGTGCAGAGAGCAAGGATTAGTTTGGGAAGAGATGTATGTTGGTGCAGTTCTGTTCATGGCTTTGTATCTTACTAGAAGTATTTTATATTAGAATCTGTAAAGCTGAAACAACCAATGTAGGGATAGACAGAGCAGAACAGCGGTAGAAGAAAATTTGGTTTAGTCCAACAGCTGTGTTCATAATGTATCAATTACATGGAACAACCAATTCCATTGGACGTTAACAATCACCTTCTCGGCTTCCATAGTGACTGAATAGGTCATCATCATCACTGTTTATTTATATTGCGCCACTAATTCCGCAGCGCTGTACAGAGAACTCACTCACATCAGTCCCTGCCTTAATTGTAAGGCTAGAGGAGTCTCTTTTATTCATGGGTTCTGCTAAAGCTTTGCAAGGCATCCAGACCAATTTGTCTTGCCCACCGAAAAGGGAAAATTTGCAATTTCTAGGTTGGCGAAAATCCAAAAGTAACACTAAGTCTCCTAGACTAGCAATGCCCGATTTAACCCAAAGGCCAGGAAAACCAAAAGGTGCCTTTTATTGTACATACACCACATGGCTTGGCATACCACCTTCTGCAACGTAGTGCCGAATCCTCACCCATTGACTAGCAGGCCCGGCGCTCCCATTAGGCAACGTTAGGCAGTTGCCTAGGGCGCCGGGCTCTGGTGGGCACCACAGAAGAAAAATGCAGAGTGTATTGTACGTTAACACTGTGCGGAAACCGCTGAGCATACCTTCCGCGGCCGCTGCACAGCTTCAGATAGATCCACAGGGAGGGGCTATGGATCGCTGCCGCCCTCCCCTCCAACAACTGATGGGGCGCACAGTCCCTCCGTCTCCTCCACTCCCCCTCCACTCACTGACTGTCGGGTGTGACATCATCATCACGGCCCGACAGTGTCAGTGAGGGACGGAACCCGGCAGAGAGGAGCAGCCTTATGGAGCCAGGGTAAGGAAAGACCAGGCACATTTTGAAATTATGCCTAGGGGGGGGGGGGGGGGCGGATTTTGAAATTGTGCCCGGGGGGTGCGGGGTTGGGGGGCGGATTTTGAAATTGTGCCTAGGGCGCCGAAGACCCTAGCACCGGCCCTGTTGACTAGAGTATCATACAGGTATCTCAGGCTTTTAGCACATCAGCCGCTGGCCAGAGGATTGAGTGACTTTGCCTCACCTACAAGTATGTCTTCATACCCTACAGATCTATACTTCATCTTAGCCAAAAGGTCAAGTAGCGATACAACATATCACATTGGGGCTTAGCTACTAGTATCCTTTTCCTATTCTGTTTGATAAGGAGTTCCTTAAACATAGTGAATGATGTTCGATCATACTCTCTTTCCTGATAGTAAGGCAAATTAAACATACTCTGTCTGTATCAAATATCCACTGCCCATTTAAAGTTCCCGAATTTCCATACAGGTGTATAGGGCCGTGCAGTCGCCAGTCAGGTGTTCTTCATATTTGGTCCTAGAGAATAGCGGATCTTTACCGTATTGGCTGAAGCAGGTGGATGATGATCGACAAGTGGATTCACCTGTCTCTGAATCTCCTGATGGAGTTTCCATTGTCTGTTTCCTCTCTGGTAACATTTCTAAGAACTAATTTTCCTTTTCTGCGGACTGAAAAGATTGGTTCCGGCTGACTTTGTCCTGTATCCTCAGTAGTTCTGTGTAATAACTTTATGGACTTTAAAAATAGCTGTGTATATCTTGTACACTTTGCCTTGATGCATTACCTCCATGAGAAGTCAGCATTTCATCCACAGAAATCCAGTATGTGCATTATTACTTGGCTCTGGATGTTCTCACGTTCCAGAGCAACTATACAATGGACGTTCTACGTTCACATGCAAGGAGAGGCCCAGCTGAATAGGAATGATTATTTCACATGATTCCATTGATTTATCTTGCTTTTATGATTCTGGAAGTTCTATTAGTCTTATGTGGTTGCGTCTAGACCTGTATTTATTGTCTGCTATGCAATCACCATATAATCTATGGTACCGTATAATGTTCCAGGAGTGACAGGGTGTCCAGCATTTCAAATTTGTCTTCATTATTGCCCACTTGCTGTTCTTCCTCATCTAAGCACTTTGTATGGGATTTTAATATGTTTTCCGCATTGCTTTATCTTTGGTGTCCGTAAGCAAATTGACTGGTGTAACCACATGGGCAACGTTTCGACAAACCACCGTTAAAGTCACTTATTTCCGACCCCTCTGCTGCCTCTTCTCTGGAGTGGCCACATTCAAGGCTTCAGTCTTCTCTTCCTTTTTTCCAGGTTTAGGGATTGTGGGACCAATGTAGGTCCCCCCTGGGAATTGTTAGGAGGTAAGTGTTGAAGTGTGTAAGTAACGGAGGGCTACTTCGCTCAGCAAAATCTCAGAGCTTTGCTGCATCTGATGCCCGTAACCGGATGTTCCGTTTGACATCAGTTAATGCTATAAACCCTGTCGAAGTCAGCAAATTGGATAAAGTCATTTCAATTAATATCGAGCAAACTTGGTTGTCTTTGTCTGAAAATATGCATATGGTACGGCGCACGCAGCCGCAAGACATGGCAATAACAGTTTTTACGCTTTTACACATATTTGCACCAACGCACACATTTGTAAATAGTACACATTAATTATAGTTGCAACACAGTTATTTATGTCGAAATATAGTAGTGTTTATGTGTAATATTATAAGTTATATGCATATTAGTAAAACATATGGTACAGGTTAAAGGAAATGTGTCATGTCTGGTATCATTTTAATCCCTATTCATCAGCAGCTGTCCGGTTCATTTGGCGAAGAGATCGCACATTGCATACTCTAGTTATTGATGTTAGTGAATAAACCTTTTTAAGTGATACTGACTATAAAATGCTAATGGACTAGTTGAAACAGGATTCTTGGCGGGAAGATTGGAGCACATCCCCTGGAGAGATGACCCCCACCTTTGGATATTTTAGTTTGAACTAGCCTATGATCTGCAACCTCCTGGACCTTCCTGAAACCTGTACCAATAGAAGCAAGCCACACCATCTGCATTGTTTTACTGTATTTCTGTCTGTATATAAGCAGGAGCTTTTCATCTAGTGGAAAGTCATCTTTGACCACAGACTTCAGACCTGAATGACTGTTCACTGGATCCAGAGCGCCTGCGATAAGTAACGGCTGTACTTATTATTATTTCGCTAGAATCATTCTGCTACTTTTTGAGAATAAATTTGTGCGTTGGAAACACAAATCGAGATTCGACAATCGTTATTGGATAGCGACAAAACATGCATAACAACCCTACAAACAAAATCCCTCTATATTTTAAATTGGCAAGTGTTCACAGCCAGGTTATAACGGATTAACAGCTCATCAAACATAACCACCAATTACAAGAACGTTATTGACTGTGGTTTTTCCTACAAAGACTGTACACTCTACACTCGGGAGAGCAAACCACGTCATCTGGAATGTTCATTGAGTTCATACAATAATAAGGAAACGATTTCATGGCTTCATTGTCTGATATGTTAAGGCTAATAAAACAGTGGCAGCTCATCAGGAATGTTTACTAGCTTCCAGTTCAAGAGGTGTAAAATCTACACAGATCCTTTCAGGCTGAGTAACATTAAATAATGATTAGCAGCTCAGCCGAACAAGACAAGCCTCTTGTAGCGCCAACAACTTTCAAATAAAATTCTGTAACCCACAATTTTTTTTAGAGCAGAAACTAGTAGATTGTTAGATAATTATTACTATAGTATTAATCATAAATAACAGTGATGTCACGAGTTTCTAGTGATTGGATTGGCTGAATATTGGCTCAGCTCATAGAAACGGATGCCTCCACTGTGTGCAGGCAACACATACACTTGAAAGCAATTTATCATGCAGATAAACTACTGCTGCATCAGGTTAGATTGGAAAGCTGGGATAGGGCAGACTTGTATATCCCCCCTGTCGTGTGCTAGCACGCTTTATGTTGGGCATGTCCATTATGTATTCTGATTGTACAGTTTCTCTATCTAGGTCTGGTGTAACAAAGCAGCCAGTCCCCATAGAATGTTAGCAGCAGGGGAGCTGGGACAGGGGGGGGAAGAGGAGGTAGATTTGATAGAGGGAATCTTGTAAACAATCTACAGAGGCAGCTCTCCCTCTTATCAGATGCGCCGAGGAGCGATGGTGGCAATGCATGAAAGATAAGCCAGAGTGTGTTACTGCAATGTGCCGCTGAGTGTTTTCCCCATAGGCGATACACTATTATTGAGTCCCCCCTCCCATTAGCAAGGAGGGTGGGTATACATTTATCGAAGGCTCTAATGGAAGGCTGAGGGACTCCTACCCCCAGGCCCAAGCAGAAAGACAGGCTATCACATCATGTAACAGGAGCCTGTGTGTGACAGATCTGACCTACATATCCCCCTTCCTTGCTCCCAACAGCCTGTCGCTGTTTTAAGAAGCTATTTTCTCGCAAGCACATTAAAAAAAAATTTTTTTGCAGGCGAGAGACGCTGATTTACCAAAATTTTATGTCAAATTAACACTTTCAATACCTAAGCCTTGCCACAATAATAATAATAATAAGATATAGAGACAAAATGAGGGAGTTATATATTCATAATCTATTCAAGAATCACCCACGGAAGGGAATCGAATTTATTAGTGGTGTTCTGGAATTACAATTATTGTTAAGGCGTGAAGGTCCATATCAAAGTAATAACAGCAGGAACGGGCTGCCAATCAATTGAATATTAGCCATCATCAGTCTAGGACACGTCAGACTAATAAGGACAGAACTCTGGTTGCCATGGGATACAGCACATTGGGGTTATTGCACCCTTGTTATGTGATCTAGGGCTGTAGCAAAGTAATTGAAATCCTTGACTAAAACGGGGATCCGTCACATCATCCCAGGGTCTGCCATTGCTTCAGGGGTGTAAAGTGTGAATCAGTACTATGTGGAGATTGCAGTGAACGAAGATGAGTCATTCTATGCTGACGCACAGCACAACTTCCCTAAAGGTCTATAGGAAGGATGCCCGAACATATGTCATTTTACGTTACACTGAAATAGTTCTATCCTGTGTCATATATAACGAGAGCAAAATAAATAATGAAGTAAATAAGCTGCAGCCTAACTGTGGGTAATAAATCAGCTTTCATCTCGCATCTATTATTTATAATGCACAGAACACACACCTAAAATATAAATGATCGGCTTTAGTGCAGTGACAGAACATGGACTACGGAATACGGACTGACAGAACATGGACTACAGAATACGGACTGACAGAACATGGACTACGGACTGACAGAACATGGACTACGGAATACGGACTGACAGAACATGGACTACGGAATACGGACTGACAGAACATGGAATACGGAATACGGACTGACAGAACATGGAATACGGAATACGGACTGACAGAACATGGAATACGGAATACGGACTGACAGAACATGGAATACAGAATACGGACTGACAGAACATGGAATACAGAATACGGACTGACAGAACATGGAATACAGAATACGGACTGACAGAACATGGAATACAGAATACGGACTGACAGAACATGGAATACAGAATACGGACTGACAGAACATGGAATACAGAATACGGACTGACAGAACATGGAATACATAATACGGACTGACAGAACATGGAATACGGACTGACAGAACATGGAATACGGACTGACAGAACATGGAATACGGACTGACAGAACATGGAATATGGTATACGAACTGACAGAAGATGGACTATGGAATACGGACTGACAAAACATGGAATACGGACTGACAGAACATGGAATACGGAATACGGACTGACAGAACATGGAATATGGAATACGGACTGACAGAACATGGACTACGGAATACGGACTGACAGAACATGGACTACGGAATACGGACTGACAGAACATGGAATACGGAATACGGACTGACAGAACATGGAATACGGAATACGGACTGACAGAACATGGAATACAGAATACGGACTGACAGAACATGGAATACAGAATACGGACTGACAGAACATGGAATACAGAATACGGACTGACAGAACATGGAATACAGAATACGGACTGACAGAACATGGAATACAGAATACGGACTGACAGAACATGGAATACAGAATACGGACTGACAGAACATGGAATACAGAATACGGACTGACAGAACATGGAATACGGACTGACAGAACATGGAATACGGACTGACAGAACATGGAATACGGACTGACAGAACATGGAATATGGTATACGAACTGACAGAAGATGGACTATGGAATACGGACTGACAAAACATGGAATACGGACTGACAGAACATGGAATACGGAATACGGACTGACAGAACATGGAATATGGAATACGGACTGACAGAACATGGAATACAGAATACAGACTGACAGAACATGGAATACAGAATACAGACTGACAGAACATGGACTATGGAACACAGACTGACAGAACATGGACTATGGAACACAGACTGACAGAACATGGACTATGGAACACAGACTGACAGACCATGGGATACGGAATACGGACTGACAGAACATGGTACAGGACTGCCTGCGAGGACCTACCACGCCGCTGCAGGTCATAGGCGTTCTTTGTCTCCTCGTTCCCTAAAATGTTCCACGCCTGACTGATTTCAATAAACCTCTGTGTGCCCTCTGTGAGCTGCTCAGCTGCCACCTCCCCGCGCTGCTTGTCTGGATGGTACTGCCCAGGGAAAACAAGGGAGAGAGAGAGAGAAATATGAAATCAATAAGAAATGTAATCCACACAATTGAAGAATATGAGTAAAAATAATCCCCTTTAAAGAAATGCTATATGTAAAATATATTTTTAAGTTTTGTTTTCTAAATAAAGGCCACTGCCTATTATCAATATTTCAAGTTAATGTTATATCGTTGTTTGATTGATTTAGAATTCCTGTGCACGCAGGTCCTCTGTATTTATGCAAGAACAGTGTGGAATTTTAAGATATATTTCCGTTCATTAACTTAAAGTCACCTACACACCACAAAGGCAGCCATTTTGTGGGCTGGACTACTATCCATGAGAATGCATCAATTCACTAGAGCTCCTGAGCAGTAAACCAGGAAGTGCATCAGTGATGTCACTGGTTCCTAGCAATTTCATAGGCTGCGTACTGAAGCAGCCCACAATGGATGCCTCCACTGTGCATACATGACCGGTCCTCTTTTAAGCAGTTGCTTTCAGACTACCGGGTTATAAACAGTAATACCAGTGACTGTGGGAGAGAAGAAACGGTAAAAACAGTGGTTTGTTCAACAATAAACAAGATCAATTAAGATCCTTTGTGCAAAATGTTACCCACACAGAATAGCTATCAGGTGTATGCTTCTAAAGGTTGCCTACACACGGGCAGATCCTTCCAGCCACCCTGATTTATGTCCAATTGGTGTGGTCAGATGAGGACCAGACGAGTACAAATAGACATATGAACATTCCCATCATAAAATAGATTCACTTTGTGCCCACACATACTGCAAATTGCAGCAAATTCACTCTAAAACAGCCTAATAGGTTCGCAAAAAATAAATAAATATATTATATATATATATATATATATATATATATATATATATATATATATATATATATATATATATAATTTTGATTACAATTCGAACTAAAAGAAAAAGGCAAAACATGGGGCTTGTACTCCAATACTGGAACTGTGCCCTCAGAGACAGGTTATAAGACTAATTTAGGAAGTGGTTCAACGTAGCTTTTTTGATACTAAATGATATTAGTTTACAAACAATAAACATTTGGGAAAGTGATGTCTTCTGTTCTGAGAGAACGCTGCAAGTAAATAGAACGTCAACTGAGTTTTACAATCACATCTGCCCCCTACTGAACATAAGGATATAGCTAAGTACATTAAAACTAATTGAATGTATGAACATCATTTTATATAAATATGCATTTGACCCCATCTCCCTGCACCAGTGTGAAATTAATGCACGCTATATTGTGCTATTGTTAAATGTTCCGATTGGCTACATGTTGGCCTAGCCCCTCCCACTCCAAACCTTTGTACACATAGAGTTGGCTTCTATTAACATTCCATTGCTCTGATAGGCTACAGACTGTTCTAACCATTCCTACTTGATGTCTTGTATGTCTGTATGTACCCAGTTTTGATGAATGAATGCAATAGGTTCTCTGACCCTCGTCAAACACTCCTAAAAATAGTGTTAGAAGATACTGAAAATTATTCTTAGTTAAACATCCAGCATGAACCTACAAGTTATAAACAATATTTCTGGATTCAGATTATCTATTTGCCATTAAGTGTGATTTTCTCTCTAGCTTGTCACTATTTGAGCCTGTGCAATACCAACCATTATGGCTATTACTGTACCCCCAAATCAGCCAGCAAGCTAGTGACCCAACACTCTATAAATGAATCAATAAACTAAACCAACTTCAGACTACACATTTTGAACATACCCTGATTAACCCCTGCAGCTTTGTTTATATGTGTAATAGGTATTCCCACTCTCTCAGACACCTCTCACAGCTCTCAGACAATTACTAAAAGGATTCAGATATGGGACAAACAGTTGAAACTGTAAAGTATAGCATGTCAGTTATTCATTTTCAAACTTAATGTTACAATACTGATGCTCCCATGTGTGAATCTGTAACCTAGCATCATGCAAGCCCATCACACAGACCCAGACTTCCGCATTTCCCCAGAGTAAAACAGACAGCTTTCCGCACCTAAGCAGCTTTCTAAAGAGGGCAACTGTCTCCAGTAGAATACACAGCATAACATTTCATTAAGAAGAACCTGTCACGCTTGAGAATATGTTTTCTTGTGTGCACATTTTCGGTGGTAATCGCTTTTACGATTACCACTGCTCCGACATGGAGAAAGCCTACAAAGAAAATCCGAAATTATGAAAAACAGATTGGAAAAAAAACAGACTTACCTTCAACCTGACGCTGGAGATCTCCGATGGGAGCACCAAGCTGATAGCAAGTGATTTCGATTGGAGAAGTGTTCAGCACCGCAGGCTGACGTCATCGCCACGTCTATCAATAGAAATTTAAAACGGCAATGTGGGGACCCCTAAGGTTAAGTGTTTAAACACTTAACCTGACATTGCCGCTTTAAATTTCTATTGACAGACGTCGCGATGACATCACCCTGCAGTGCTGAACACTTCTCCAATCGAAATCACTTGCTGTCAGCATCGTGCTCCCATCAGAGATCTCCAGCGTTGGGTTGAAGGTAAGTCTGTTTCTTTTCCAATCTGTTTTTCATAATATCGGATTTTCTTTATAGGCGTTCTAAATGTCGGAGTAGTGGACATCGGTAAAGCGTACCCAACCCCACATTTTTGGGCTGTAAATTACATTCAAGTTATGTTCACCTCTGCATCAGACCATTTGTGCTTAGTGCATTATATAATTTAAAAAAAGAGAGAAAATCAGAGTTTATCTATGCACCCTCCTGTTGGAAAACAGCATAGAAAAATAGCACATGCTTTATGCAAATACTGTGAGTATCGATGTGCCCCCCTGTACACTTTACAATCACACATATAGGAAGTTATACCACATCAAACTAGCCCGAATATTGTCTCTTTGTAAATGTCCTCAAAATAGGAGTATCAACCCTTCCCTGATGACATTTATAAGTCCTCATTTTGTGTCTCTCATGTACATAATCACTTGTGTAAAAAATAATTAAAATTAGTAGAAAATAACTAGCAATAGACAAAACATTGGCAGAGATCGCCAACAAGTATTGCATCAGTTTTCTTCTTTTTTTAAATTTTTAAACGTGGTTTTGAAACATTACCCACTATAAAATATTACAGGGGGACCGTAAAAATTTAAGATGCTAATACAAACAAACAACCACAATAAGCCCTGGGGAGAAGGATGCATGTCACTTATACAAATGGTTATAAATTTGTCATGTTGGCGATGAAAAAACTCCCTTAACGGTCAAAGTTTTGCTCTTTTTTTTTGTACAGTAAAAAAATAAATAAACAAAAATCATCAGACCGGTCACATTGTCAAAATACCTTAGGACAATAAAATATTTAGAATCGCCAGGCTCAATCTTACATTTGAATTTGACAAAAGTTGCACAGAGATGATCACAATTGAATTAGAACTATGATGTGTAAAACGTGCAACTGTCAGAGCTTTGTATGTGGCCGGTGTTCTAGCAGTCCTTCTCATATTGGTTTAATAACATTGCACTGGAACAACAGTGTGGTGTGTGGCTACCAGGGCTGGTTTGACAAGGAGATTAAGCCCATTGATCAAATATAACCCTTCAGCTGCAAGTAAACATCCTCCTATCTCTCCATGTCAACATAATCACTTGTACTTTATCACAACTTGTTGCTGTAGACATCTCCTGTCCCAATATATGTAGATATGTCCTCGGTTTCTCACCGAGTGATTTTCCTCCTACTGTTATGTAAAGAGGTCTTGTAGGAGCAGATAGCCTGGGGCTACGTCCTCCTTCTCCTTTGTGGCCGGCATGGTTCATCGGCTACTAATTAGGTAGCATGTTCTGTCAACGCTTTCAGGAATTCTTTTTTTTCTCTAGTTAACGCTACTGCTTGTTCTGGAACTTCAACTGGACTCGCTTGTCTAGAAACATCATCCACACAGAGTAGAGGAGAACAAAAGTCCGAACATTACGTTACAGGAGGAGGTCATCATTCTCCTATATGGTGTAGGGACAACAGAAGGTCAGTATCTCTGTGGTATCTTTCAGAGATCACAAAAGAACAGGTTGGATGTATACATTTTGTCTCATATAGAGGGTGCGTTACACATGAACCTGGATATGTACTAATGTTCAGATAAAAAGAAGTGGGGCCCGCATCAAAAAGTGGGAAAACACATTAGAATCGTATATGCTCTGCGACCTCGTTAGAAAATAGATGCGTCACAGCACTGCCTGCTGTGATTGTCAGATCTGTCCGTCATGCTCTGACTTTGGACAGAGAATACGTTCTGCTTTCACGGTGACTGCCCTTCCCCTACACGCAAGGGAGACCCTCTACCAGCCATCACCAAGCTCTCTCCTTACTACACATGAAAGAGCAGACAGCTGCTGGTGGAGGGACTGTCAATCACTGCTCTGTGAATAGGATGTAATAGTGCATGATTGACAGCTCTGACACAGACCCGCCTTGGTAGGAGCTGTCTGCTTTATATCTAACCAACCAAATGTGTGCACACAGCCCCTCTCTCCACAGTGCGGCAGCAGCCATACTTATTGTCCCAGTAGTACATTCACACTGACTCCTCCCCATATATATATATATATATATATATATATATATATATATATATATATATAATTTCAGAACTCCTCAAAATAAAGCTTGCAGAACAAACATAGGAAATGCATTTCATGAGCTCACTTTACTGATTGAACCCTGGACACAGCTGGCTGTAATTTTTTCTGTCCAGCGCTTGGAAACAGTACATCGAGCAATAACACAATATTCCTCACGTTGATAGAAAACTACTTGGAGAGCCGCTTAAGTTACTTCCTCATTTAGCGACTTGAGCACTGGGTAATCCTCTACAGGTTATAAATCCGCCCGGGAATGAGTATATTTGTCCCATAGATTGTAAGCTTGCGAACGGGGCCCTCTTACCTCTCTGTATGTATTACCCAGTATTGTTTTATTACTGTTTGTTCCCAATGGTAAAGCGCTACGGAATCTGCTGGCGCTATATAAATAAATGTTGATGATGATGATATTGTGTCAATATTAGTAAATGTCATTAAGTCAACAAATATTAACAATTGTTAATAAGAATAATAGAATTACAGTAATGGTTGGGGGATGCTATTGGCAGTAATTTTAGAATACCGAGCCAATATGAATTTACCAGCCAGGCTAGTAGAGTAGTACTACTACAGCCAGGCTGTGTGGAAACCACTGTATAGTCATTATAAGTATTTTTCTATGTAAATATCATGAGAAAAGACATCTTGTACACTACATTTTCTTTGGGAGCCAAAGACGGGCATAGTTCATTGAGATCTTCAGACCATATCACATAATATAACCAGTAACATTAAGGTATAAAGTGACTGAAGATGAATTAATTATTCAGCACTGGACCTCAATGTTTCACTACGGACCAACCTATTAACCTCAATTCTGAATCTCTGTTTCGGTTCTGCAAGGTATGATGGAAATGTCGTGATCAGTTTCAGTCCTGACCCTAAACCCCACCATGTATAAAATCTTCATAAATGTTTACAAGTTATTATGTCCATGACTAACTGTAGTATATGTGTGTTCCAAAGGAATCTTCCGAACCTTGTACTGCTCGACTCCCAACTGGACCTGCCGGAACATCCTGCTGTTCCAAGTCTCACCACTACACCATCCGGCCAGGTGTTCCGCTAAGCCATGGTGCCAATGACTAAGGGGGACGTGCTAGGCAGGACCCCAACATTCCAATGAGTTTATTTCAGCACGTAGCCCTGAAACTATATATCGGGCTGGGACACTTGAACCAAAGGAATGGCTTCTCTGGAGGAAGACTCCATCTGTTGCCAAATACGCTCTTCAGGTTTATCATATTGCTCACTTGGTTCCACCACCCAGTTGCTAGGATAAAACGTAGGTTTCTCAGCTTTCTTGGATGGACTTATGCATCTGTTGATCAACATTAACCAAAGGCTACATGAAAGGCAATGAGAGAAGGCTGAATCCACATCAAGAATTGTGGTGGTTTGTATAGAGAACATTACGATCACCTAATCATCCCGCAGTTTTGCCGGAATATACGAATTACGACCCCAGGCGCATTCTTCGGCAATTCATGGTGGACTACATGTATAAAAATCTATTTTTTCCCAATAATCGGAAACGCCATCAACAGGAGGAAAATGCTCGGGCAGGTCGCAAAGATTAATAAGAACTGTTTTACAGGTATCTCTGATCTTCTGAAATACTGGCAGACAATTATGCTCTGCGAGTTCTCTCTACCATCGGGTCAGAAGACTGGACTCCTTTGTCTAATATATAAGTATATATTGCTCCAAACAATATCCGTATAAACTGTGAGTCATAGCTTATAATCGTCGAGCTCTGATGTCATCACGTCAGTGTTAGCGAGTGGGTACATAGCTCCCAACATCCGCTAGACGGGACAAAGGTGTTGACCTTGACTCACGCCAAGATCGCCACTATATGAAAGTATACAACCTGCCTTATCCCATTATATCTGGGACTTCTCAGACTTTACAGAAGGGGATAAATAATTCCATAAATTATTTACATATAATATTTGCATGTTATTATATATAATTGTTTTGTTTTTTTGCTAAATATTTTCTTCCCCTCCCTCCTTCACCGCCAAATCTCTTATTATACACCTGGGGGTAAATGTATCAAGCTGCGAGTCTCCGTCGGGTTTGAAAAGTGGAACTGTTGCCTATAGCAACCAATCAGATTCTAGCTATCTCTTGTAGAATGTACTAAATAAATAACTAGAATCTGGTTGCTATAGGCAACAGCTCTACTTTTTCAAACCCTCCAGAAACTCATAGCTTGATACATTTACCCTCTGATCTCCTGCTCTCTTATCCAGGTCCACCAGAGCAGTTACCACACTGATATCTATCAATAGCCACTTCCAAGACAAGAATATTGTCACTCACTGATGCTCACATGTCTCCAGAAGCAAGTAAATTACAACATGTGATTATATTGGGGCAGCACAGTGGCTCAGTGGTTAGCACTTCTGCCTCACAGCACTGGGGTCATGAGTTCAATTTCCGACCATGGCCTTATCTGTGTGGAGTTTGTATTTTCTCCCCGTGCTTGCATGGGTTTCCTCCCACACTCCAAAAACATACTAGTAGGTTAATTGGCCGATATCAAACTTAACCCTAATCTCTGTCTGTCAGTGTCTGTGTGTATATTAGAGAATTTAGACTGTAAGCTCCAATGGGGCAGGGACTGATGTGAGTTCTCTGTGCAGCGCTGCGGAATCAGTGGCGCTATATAAATAAATGGTGATGATGATGATGATATCCATCTCTACACTGCAATATACAATTCAAGTCGCATTTTAAACATTATGTGAAGGTAGAACATCACCCTCCCACCCTCGCATACTAAATGGATCATGGTTTTCACAAACCTGTACTTACCTCTTAGCCCACTTCCATAGAACACATTATATCTATTTTGTTCTCCTCACCCCACCAGGATTCCCGAATTAAAGCCGTTTTGCAACGTCTGCTACACTATGTCTGGCACTAAGCTGCAAGACAAAATACAATTAAAATCACTATATTTCAGTCCCAGAAACCAGGATGGTTACAGCTTTCTAATTATGCTTTGTCTAATAGTTAATGAAATTAACCCAGTGAGCGTCAATTGCAATTAGCAGTACACTGTCACCTCCTCTGGAACCTTAATAGTTGAATCTCCATTTACAAGTAGGAGGGAATTTAGCATGTGAGCCTAAGGCCATTGGAAAGACAACTCGGAGCAGGAAGGGACTTCAACCATCTGAATAAACCCACTTTGCTTGATTTTATATTATATATTATCATGAATAAGAGAAATGCAAAAAATGCTATAAAGAAAGTAACTACAGAGGGTGACTATGTCAAATGCTGGACTTAAAAAAACTTCAGTGAGTTATACTGGGGGTGGGGTGGGGGGGTACAGTGTGTTACTGCAGCAGATCTAGGACAAAATATAAAATTATGAGGAAACAGTGGGGATGGTAAAATACAACACACTACTGCCACCTAATGCCCACCGCGGGATAGGGTTACAAACCTCTTCCATTCCAGGACTCGTCTCTATGAGCAGATTGCTGGCACAGTGTTTTGTTTATACTACGGACCCAAGCTGTTTGTTGGTTTTAGAAAATATTTAGCCTTTTAGCTGATTTTTTTATTACTCCAAACAAGGTTGAACGATCCCATTAACTCTAATTTGAGGAGTTGGCGTTTTGTTGAGTTTTGAAAAAAAAAAAAAATAATTTCTTTCTTACTCAAATCTAAAACTACGTCATGCATTCTAATAGACCTATAAAGAAGAAGTTCAACACCATATATAGCTTTTCTAAGGTACCTTTGAGTAGGGATGTGCCGTAGAACAACCCGTTCAGCCTACCAGGAGGTGACTGCGCGGGTCTTGTACGAGGAAGTGACCGGGCCCCTCCTGTAATTTATTCTATTCCTATTTGTCATGGTGCTTGAAATGTCGTCTATAGACCACAAAAACCTCCATCCTCATAGTGCATTTCATTGTCTGCCAATGTGCTATTTAGCCACTTCACACATATGTACTTCACAGTTTTTAGAACTACGCCCAGAAATATCACTGTGCTCTTTTGGGGAATTGTAGCTCCATCTAGAAATTCTCACCTTTAGATCGTAAGCTCTCACTGACAGGGTCCTCTACCCTCTCTCTCGCCTCCGCACCGTGTCTCCTGTCTGTACTTTATGTCTCGTGTCTGCACCCCGTGCCTGCACCCTATGTCTACTGTCTATTCTCTATGTCTCCTGTCTGCACACTATGTCTCCTGTCCGCACCCCGTGACTCGTGTCCGCACCCTATGTCTACTGTCTGTTCTCTATGTCTCGTGTCCGCATCCCGTGCTTCGTGTCCGCACCCTGTGCCTCGTGGCTGCACCCCGTGCCTCGTGTCCGCACCCTATGTCTACTGTCTGTTCTCTATGTCTCGTGTCTGCACTCCGAGCTTCGCTTACGCACCCTGTGCCACATGTCTGCACCCCGTGCCCGCACCCTGTGCCTCGTGTCCGCACCCTATGTCTACTATCTGTTCTCTATGTCTCGTGTCCGCACCCCGTGACTCGTGTCCGCACCCCGTGACACGTGTCCGCACCCTATGTCTCGTGTCCGCATCCCGTGCTTCGTGTCCGCACCCTGTGCCTCGTCGCTGCACCCCGTGCCTCGTGTCCGCACCCTATGTCTACTGTCTGTTCTCTATGTCTCGTGTCTGCACCCCGAGCTTCGCTTACGCACCCTGTGCCACGTGTCTGCACCCCGTGCCACGTGTCTGCCTAGTCTCCATTCTCCTCTCTGTCCCTGTGTTGTCTTACACTTAATTTGTCTTGTATGTCATGTGATTTGTTCTGTTATTCACACCTCTCCCATATTCTGCAAAGGAGATATAATGCTCTTTATAATTGGTAGGGTGAACCAAATTGTGCATTGGCGTTACAGCGAGGTATCAAGCAAAGGTGAGAGAGGAGACAACGTGACAAGGGTAAACAATTAAAAAGTGCATTGGCTGGTGGTGTTCATGTACATATGGAGCAGAATGTATTGCAGTAAGTGACTTGTTGTATTAGGTAGAGCGCCGCGGCTCAGGATTCAGTGGAGAATCTGTGCTGCCGTGTGAAAGATCTCAGATTAGTTTACTCAGGAAATGTTTAGGATATCTGAGCCAACTGCAAAGACACTCTGCGTGGACCAATAAAGTCTGCTCCATCTGTATACACCCTGTTGGCCACATCAAACAATGCACTGAATGACAGGCTTTATCTCACATAGTTCATGTTCTTCACAAAAGCACCTGCATTATTTTCACTATCATCGTCTCTCTGCAGTTGGAAAATAAGAATATTAATATAACAGGAAATAAAAGAAAAACAAAACCCACACAAACACAAAAGCACTCTCCCCCCCTAGTTTTCTAGGTCTCGTGTCTGTAAACAGTCATTACCATACACACAACAGCTGCAGGCGCATTCCTAAACCCATCTGCACTGACCCAAAAACCGAAGCAGATATAAAATGGGCGAAGAAAAATTCATAGTGATAGGGTCGGACAATGGCTTTGAATTAGTTTCGTAGAGTTATTGTCTCTGCAACAATTGTCTGCGCATTCATCACTTGAAATAATGTAAATTAATATCCACTTTCTAACCAGCCAGGCACCTCATTTCCATAGAGATTTGGCTCCCTGCCACCGCTACCCAAGTGCCTATTTATTCCTAATTTACGTTTTCACCAGGCCGCGTCTTAGACAAAACACTGACACTCCGTGTCGTTCGTCAGATCTATTTTAAGATAGAGCTTTACACAGGTAGAGCACACTATGTGTAAGCCAATAAAACAAATCACTATCAGTTTTGTAGAGGAAACATAACGGACCTGAGGCAAAAACATGAGTGAGTTTTCTCCTGAACAAAACCATGTTACAATGCAAGGGCTGCAAATTAGTTTATTATTTTGCACACAAGATAAATACTGGCTGTTTTTTTTCATGTAGAACACAAATTCTTGATAGCTTTATTTGTACACTGAAAATTAAAGTTGATCTAGGACATACCTTACCCCAACTATAAATCTGTCCCCACATTTTAAATTTACCTCCACTCCAATGCAACATGGTTTTGCCAAAGTGAAAAGTTACTCATTTTTTTGCTTTACTTTCCTTAATACATCAGGCCCAATATGTTTATACGGATGCCTTTTACCTGCCTAAAGAAGGGGTCTTTGCATCCAAAAACCTTGTAATTAGTTAGCCATTAATCTATATCTGTCCTGTTGCAGGACACAGGCTGAGCATGAAACCTTTAGTTGTATGACTATTAACAAGACTCGTCGTATGATCTATAGCGATAGGAAGACTATGGGACCTACACAATCTTGAAGTACCATGTGTAGCTGGTCCAAGAGGGATCAATTTATTACTGATCATGTGATATGTTTCATGCGGTCAATCATATAGTGTAACTAAAAACCACACAAGCCTAAAATACACATAAACAACCCGCAGACATAACACAAAATAAACTTTCATAAATATTGAAAATGAAACCAGTTTGATGCTAAACGACTGTTACAAAGTAACATTTGGTTTGCTGGCTATTTGCATTGATTGGGCGAACAGAGCCGCAGTGAACGTAACGTTTAAAATTTTTGCTGCCCTGCGCAACTTTTCCGTTACGCCTCCCTGTTGCTTTTGCTTTTTGTGGCTCCTACATCCAGACTCCCATAGAATAAGATAAATATGTGGCTTTTCCACTAATCGGAGCCTGCTTCCTCCTGTTGGTACCCATATGTACTAAAAAGCATTCCTTCCTTTTACTTCCTAAGCAGTGCTCTCATAGAGATTGTCATTACATATCATCATCGGCTATTTATATAGCGCTACTAATTCCGAAGCGCTGTACCAAGAACTCACATCAGTCCCTGCCCCATTGGAGCTTACAGTCTAAATTTCCTAACACACACACACAGACAGACTAGGGTTAATTTTGATAGCAGCCAATTAACCTACTAGTATGTTTTTGGAGTGTAGGAGGAAACCGGAGCACCCGGAGTAAACCCACGCAGACACGGGGAGAACATACAAACCCCACACAGATAAGGCCATGGTCGGGAATCGAACTCATGACCACAGCGCTGTGAGGCAGAAGTGCTAACCACTATGTATCTGAACAGGTCAATAACATCCTCTCTACCTTTACCAAAATAGCGGTACCACGGTTGAAAATGTTTCTAATAAATACTACTGCTTCTGAAACAAATTATGACATCACTGAGCACCGCTTCTAAGGAAACAAAGATGTACACTTATTACTGCCAAATGTGTATTATACATCGATAAATCACAAACATCATCATCATCATCATCACCATTTATTTATATAGCGCAACTGATTCCGCAGCGCTGTACAGAGAACTCACTCACATCAGTCCCTGCTTCATTGGAGCTTACAGTCTAAATTCCCTAACACACACACACAGCGATATTAATATAGGTATAAATGCCTGTAAATGTCATCTGTACATGCAGCGAGTCCTGATGTCATCGCTTATGATGTCTGAGTTCTGATGTCATCACTTCAGTGGTCATTAGGAAAACATGTATATTAGAAGGGATAATGTACCCTCTAGTGTAAATTAACACAAATCTTAGAAGCCACCCTTTGGTCACAGAACTCCTCTGACTTATATTCATATCATTTACGGAAGGAAAAGTCTGATCCCATATATAGATGTTTTTGCTGTAGTATATACAGTTGTGAATTATTATCTGCATTATAAGTCACCATCGCTGGGATCTTCCTTTTTTCTTACCCTCTTCTGTTTATAAGCAATGACTGGCACCCAGTCAAGGAGATTGGGTTGGTATGGCCATGCCAGTAACTTTTTTGAGGTGAAGTTTGACAGGAACCAGGCAGTGACTAGGTTCTCATCTAATTGTCAGTGGGAAGTAGAACATAAAAGCTGATTTGCATATTCATATCAGACATCCCGGAGACCAGCCATTCTTTAGCGATTCTCCACACATGTCAAACAGAAAATGAGCGCACAGTGTATCTGTTTCACTTTTCCATATCTCCAGCCCAGAACTGAGGGATTTACTGATATGTCAGACAGGAACATTCCCGGGAACAGAGAGCTGGGGCTGCCCTGTCATGAAGACACGGACATTGCCATTCTTCTATGGCCTAGGCGGCTTTACAAACCCCAAGAAAACACCGAAGGGATCCCAATTAGAGAGCTACGTTACTAGAAAGATATTCCTCTTATATAAAGAGCCACAGAGACAAGCCGTGTCATAGCCATTACCATCGCATTGTTCGTTTAACCCCAGCGTAGCTCCTAGGGCACTAGAAGTCCCAGCATGCTCTGGCTTTCACGCACTGTTGTAGAATTCATTCATCTAGGCCCCCTGATTATATGATAATAGAATACAATATGGATGGAATTTAACAGACATGAATATGTCGTTATAGGGTATTTGCATATAATATTAAATAGAAGGCTCTGTATTTTTTAGATTTTTATAGCTTAGCTGGTAGTTTAACATTTGTGCTATCATAATCTTGTGACGCTACTTACTAATGTGCATTACAGTATACGGCTTTGTCATTTCCGCAATTATGATTTCTAAAAGATTGCTTCTGTATTGAAAAGGGAAAAGAGCGTTTATAATATATCAGTGCACATCTCTCCTAATGAATCGATTTTGTAAAGAATAAACAATGCTTTCATCAATCAACACCTAAATTATATTCTGTGTGATAGTCCCACATCACTGATGAGGGATGTCAAACCTTGCTGTTCACCGGCTCGACAGCCACAGGATTGCTTATTAATGTCAATCAAACTCCAAAAGGAAACATCCTCATTGGTGAATTATAAAAGGTATATTGCAATGATTGATTTTTTCCACAGCAACATTGTTAATAATTAAAGCTTGAGTATGTCTTGTACCCTACATCTCAAACAGTTATAATTACTCTTACAACTCAGTGTACAAAGGGGATCGGATATACAGCAAAAAGCTGAAATGATAAAGCACTACATGTTAGTTATTATTGATGTGAGGTCATTGGCCTTGCTCCTGTGTGTGAATCCACCAATCAACAGTCAGTATTTTTGCTATCTAGGGATACCAGGAGGATAAAGTGTCTTCTGCAATTTAGGTTACATAGTAACTGAGCAACAGTTATACAGGGGCATGCTGGACCTGGAGGGCAGGGAGCATCTGCCCCCGGCAGTCCCACAGTGGGGTTCCTTGGGCAGAGTCACTGGGCTACCTGCATTTTTATTCTTTTAATATGTTCCTAATAGGTTACCAAGCGGAGTCTCGTGCCCCCCTTCCACGGGGCTAAAATTTGCTGGCCAGCCCGTGCTATTGCAGATGGCAGTGTTGTGCTCTTAATAAACTCCTGAGAGTATATTTACTAAACTGAGGGTTTGAAAAAGTTCTAGTTATCACTTATTTAGTACATTCTACAAAATGACAGCTAAATTCTGATTGGTTGCTACAGGCAACATCTACACTTTTTAAAACCCGCAGTTTTATATATATTTGGGCAGCACGGTGGCTTAGTGGTTAGCACTTCACACAGCACTGGGGTCATGAGTTCAATTCCCGACCATGGCCTTATCTGTGAGGAGTTTGTATGTTCTCCCTTTGTTTGCGTGGGTTTCCTCCGGGTGATCTGGTTTCTTTCCACACTCCAAAAACATACTGGTAGTTTAATTGGCTGCTATCAAAATTGACCCTAGTCTCTCTCTGTCTGTATGTGTGTGTGTATGTATGTTAGGGAATTTAGACTGTAAGCTCCAATGGGACAGGGACTGATGTGAGCGAGTTCTCTGTACAGCGCTGTGGAATCAGTGGCGCTATATAAATAAATGATGATGATGTTGATGATATACTCCCTGGTGTCGGCATAGGTAAAACACATTGATCAACTACTCCTACTAGTAATAACACATGTACACAGCACTGTGCCAACCACAGGACCAGGAACCAAATATCGTGACCCCTGGCCCATCATATTAGACATGCATGTTATCACAGGCAGCCAGTGATGAGGGACATATAACACGGAACCCACATGCCCTCATCACACAAAACTTGGCTTTAAACCCACAGCCGTTTTAAATTATGACGGCAAAGTTGCCGAATACCGTTGATTTCCTAGAATCGCTACTTAATACATTTACCCCCAGATATGGGATGGGAGATTTACATGTACCAAATGTTACAAGAAGATATATCTCAGGTTTAGTGATCTGACAAGTGGTGAATTAATTGCAATTTTTTTTATTCCTTGATTGAGAAACTCTATAAATGTCCATCCTGCTACTGAAAGAGGCTTCACGGGAAATTCATATTGTCAAGTATAAATGTGCTCTTGTGAGCCCCATGGGATCCCACAATGACTGCTCACTGTCGGCATGATTGTATTTGGAATTGAGCGTATGTTCTACTTGGGCTGGTGGAGATGGTTTGGATGTAAGTTCAGCACAGTAGGGGAGTGGAGACATGCGTCATAGAGATGAGCCTGAGTGTGACTTACACATAGCTTTAAGATACCCCTGCTAGGAGGCATATCTGGTTACCCCTACACCCTAGTGCAAGTTTCTGATGATAACGGACTTTTGCCTAGAACATGTCTGTCTATATGATAGATTTAAAGTTACCTATATATTAAGGTACGTGCAATTGAAAATACAACCTCAGAAACATAAGGCTCAACTTTACGGTTACTTCTAAATATTTCTACCCCGGATCCCCCGGGGAAGAAATCTTAAAAGTTGGCATGTATGACGTATATTAATTTGGGCAACTGACTGGCATAGAGAGCAGCACAAACAGTGATCAGCACTGACAGCTTGGTGTGGTGACTGCGATGTGTGGGAGGAAATGTACAACACCTTACATATTAGAAAGCGATAAATATTCTATGTAGTAAGTGCAACCCTGTTGTCATACACACACACACATTATATAAACATACATACAACAAATAGTACAAACCATGTCTGAAAAATATCAGCTGTAGTTTTATGGTTCCCCCACTTGCAGAAAAAAACAAATACATTGACTCCAAAAACATACTAGTAGGTTAACTGGCTACTGCGGAATTAGTGGCGCTATATAAATAAATGATGATGATGATACAATCACAGGAGTTTCTTAGCTGTAATATTCTATAATAATCACTACAGACGTATGAATCATTTTCTCCAATGATTTAAGATTTCTAATCAAACCCGCACAGAATGTATTGTACTATGGTATTAATTTGTTTACATAGTCATTACCCCAATGGTTCTATGTAATATAATATAAAAGATATACTCACTAACAACGCCAGCTTTTGGTACTTCTGTTTCAGTTGCGCTGGGCTGTCGGATGGACGCGCTCCCAGTACACTGTACCAGTCCTTCTCCATCCCCTTAGTTGAGGCCATGAGTATACATATACTCTACACAGGAAGAACCTGAATAAATGAGGATTACAAAAGGAAGGTTACATTTTGTATTAAAAAAAAGGCAAAGCAATGGTCAGCAAATGTGATGTAGCAGAGAGATGGAGCGAAAGTATCAGAGCATACTTACCCACTCTCCCGGAATATCCGGGAGACTCCCGAAATTCGGGTCGGTCTCAAGGACTCCCGGGAGAGCTGGCAAGTCTCCCACATCCCGCAATTGCGGGGCTAAAATGACGCGATTGGCCCCCCGCGACAAGTATGCCGTTTTGTCGCAGGGCAGGGCCAAAATGAAGCGTTTGGCCGCACCCCTTTCCCGGATACGACTTGCCAAAAGTAGGCAAGTATGATTAAGGAGAGCAAAGCAAAAAAAAAAAAGGAGTCAGTTTGCTCCTGGACTAACCATGTTACAATGCAAGGGGTGCAAATCAGTTTATTATTTTGCACATAAGTTAAATACTGGCTGTTTTTTCATCTAGCACACAAATACTTGATAGCTTTATTTTTACACTAAAATTTACAATTGATTTAGGATATTCCCTACTACACATTTTTTTTTTTTTTTTTAAAAGTTTTATTTTTGAGAAGGTCAATAATGAACATCAGTCCAAGACAAAATCTGTTACAGTCAGGTTATACACATTCAGGGACTAATACAAACATTGTGTATCATAATGAGAATATTGAGATTGACCAAATTTTAGCTATAGGGATAGAAGAAGAAAGAAACAGAAAGGAGGTCAGTCAGAGAAAAGTGGGCAAAATAGATTAGGAGGCGGTGTGGCAGACCGCCAATAGAAGAGAAGAGAAAGAAAGCAGAGCAAGAAATAGAGAAGTGGAGGGAGGGGGGGAAAGGTAGCGGGTTGAGGAGGGATATCAAGTGGAGTGTTTTAGAGGAGTCATAGGGCAAAAGGAATTTGGATTTGAAAAAATGACATCCAAGGTTCCCAGACCTTATTGAAAGATTTAGAGGTGTTGCGCAATAGGCATGTCATAAACTCCATTTTGTATGAGTGCCAAACTCTATTAATAATTGTCTGCATAGTGGGCGCGGTGGGTTGTTTCCAATTAGTGGCAATTTGACATAGTGCTGCAGAAACTATGTGGCGGAACATTTTTGTTTGGTGTTTAGTTGCGGATGGAATTCCAAGTGGGAGAAGGAAAAATCTGGGAGAGAATGGGATGTCAATCTGTAGAATCTGAGATGCGAAGTTCCGTAGTTCCGACCAGAATGGGGCAATCTTGGGGCACTGCCACCAAATATGGAGGAAGGACCCTTCTGACGAGCATCCTCTCCAACATGAGCTGGATGAGTCCGGAAAGATTTTTTGTAATCTGGTCGGGACCAAATACCATCGATAAAGAAGCTTATAGGCATTTTCTTTCAGCTTCACACAGATTGAACTAGAGGCCGTGTTGGCTTTTATTTCATCCCAATCTTCCCCATCCAAGGGACCCCCCAGATCCTCCTCCCAGGCTCGCTCATGGGAATCTTGGGTGTCTGAGTCAGGGACTCTCAGCCCTCCATATAGCCGAGATATAAGGCCATTGGTAGAAGATCGCCGGAGGAAAAGTGACTCGAATGAGGTCAACGGCCTGATTCTTAAAGATGATTTAGTGGTGGAATGAAAGTTTCTTAGTTGTAGGTATTGAAAAAAAAAAGTGTTGGGAATATTGAATTTGGTTTTTATGTCTTCGAATGACGGAAAAGAAGCGCCTGTAGTGATATTATTAAGATAGTAAACATCGTTCCTTTTCCAAAATTCAAAGGACGAGACTATTTGACCTGGTGGAAAATCTGGGTTATCAAAAAGAGGAACAATTGGACTAGGAGCCGGGGCAAGATTAAACTTAGTGTTTGCCCGGTCCCAGAGAGAGAGCGAATGCGATACAATTGGGTGAATAAGAGCGGACCGAGGACGTTTAGTGCGAGGGAGCCACAGGAGAGAGGAGGCGGAGGAAATACCCAGGCTCTCAGCTTCAATCGAGACCCAAACTCTGGAGGAGCCCGGGGAGTTCCATAAAATACACTGGGCGAGTTGCGCTGCCAAGAAATAGTTTTTAAAATTGGGGACTCCCAGACCGACCTCCCGCGTCGACCTTTGTAGGACAAGGAGCCGAACTCTTGGACGTTTTCTACCCCATATGAATTGTGAAGTGTAGTGTTGCAAAAATTTGAATACATAAGGGGGGATGCGTATGGGAAGGGCTTGGAAGAGATATAGCAACCTGGGCAAAATGTTCATTTTAACTGAATTGATTCGTCCTATCCAGGAAATTAGGTTTTTACTCCAGGTTTCTAAATCAGATTTAATTTGGGATAGTAGTTTAGGATAGTTAGCTTGGAAAAGCTGACTATATTGTTTAGTTATGTAGATACCTAAATATTTTATCTTTTTATGGTGCCATTTGAAGGGGAATTGTTGAGTGAGAGAAGATTTCATACTTTCTGTGAGATAGAAATCAAGAGTTTCTGTTTTTTGTGGATTGATTTTGTATCCCGAGATGTAACTGTAGGTTTTGATGTCTGCAAGAAGGGGAGGAAGAGAAACAGCGGGATCCGAGAGAGTCAAAAGAACATCGTCGGCGTATAATGATATTTTATGTTCGGATTTCCCTGTTTTAACTCCATGTATCGCCCCGTTAGATCGGATTTTTGCCGCTAATGGTTCTATTAACAGGGCAAAGATTAAAGGGGATAGTGGGCATCCCTGCCGCGTCCCATTGGAAATTGAGAAGGGGGAAGAGGCGACTCAGTTGGCCACCACCGTTGCTCTAGGAGATTGATATAAAGCTAACAGGCCATCTAGAAACTTACCAGAGAAACCCATTGACCCCAAAACTCTAAACATAAAGGTCCAAGAGATGCGATCAAACGCTTTTTCGGCATCAAGTGCCATGATCAATGATGGTAATTTACCAGAGTGGATAGAATGTATGAGGTCAATAGCCCGTCTGGTGTTGTCTATAGCTTGGCGGCCTGGTATAAATCCGACCTGATCTGGGTGGATCAGGGAGGGGAGAAGGGTGTTCAAGCGGTTAGCTAAAATTTTGGCATAGATTTTGAGATCCACGTTTAATAAGGATATAGGCCTATAACTGGGACAGGAGGTAGGATCTTTATCTGGTTTTGGTATAACAACGATAGTGGCCAAGGTTGTCGCCTCGTTAAAAGGTGAACCCATTAAGATGTTGTTAAATAAATCTGTCATATGTGGGGCAAGGTCCCTGGCAAATTTCTTATAATATTGTGCCGTGAATCCATCTGGGCCTGGGGCCGATGATGATTTCATCATTGTTATAGCCGAGATTGTTTCTGTCTGGGTGATATCCGCGTTCAAGAAAGTGATATCAGTGTCTGAGAGATGTGGTAGTGAGAGAGATGACAGAAAAGATGTAATTTCTGTATCAAGAGATTGGACAGAGGATGAGGTCTCGGGGAGATTGTATAAAGCTTTGTAATAATCGTGGAATTCTTGAGCGATTTGCACCGGGTCATACATAGGCTGCGAGTTAGAAGATTTTTTGAGTTTTGTAATCTGTCCTCGAGATTTTTTCTGCCGCAGTTTGTTAGCGAGCATAGAGTCGGCTTTGTCAGCCTTTTCGTAATATTGCTGATTTAATTTTTTGAGAGTATTCGCTGCTCTGCGAGAAAGAATTGCATTTAGCTGGCCTCTTACTGCGGAAATTTGTGTGAGTAATGTCGTGGATGGGTGGAGTTTATGTTGATCAAGAAGGGAGGTTAGTTCGGTCTCAAGGGAATTAATTTCTTGAGATGCTAGTTTTTTAGCTGCCGAACTTTTACTTATCAATCTACCTCGGATGGTAGCCTTATGGGCTTCCCATAAAATGCCTGGGGCAATTTCCTCTGAAGTATTTAACTCAAAATATTCTTTGATTGCGTCCTTAATTTCTTGACGAGTCGATTGGGCCAACAAAAGGGAGTCGTCAAGACGCCAACGACGAGAACGTGGAGCTAATTTTACTAAATCAAAGGTGATGTGCACTCCGGCATGGTCTGTCCAGGTAAGCGGGGAGATTCCTGCCTCTAATATTGTTTGAGTGAGGGGATGAGAGACAAATATCATATCTATGCGGGAGTAACTACCGTGTGGGGCAGAGTAATGTGTAAAGTCTATTGCATCAGCGTTTTTCAGACGCCAGGTGTCATGTAGCGATAAATTGCGTATGCATTTTAATAATAACTGGGAGTCTTTTACGGAAGAAGTAGATTTTTGGCTGGAAGAACCCGAGGACCTATCTAATGTAGGGTGTAAGATGGTGTTAAAATCTCCAGCGAGATTTATATGACCCTGTGCAAGGCGCCCAATACGATTAAACACATCTGAGAAAAAGGCGCTTTGACCCTGGTTTGGTGCATATAGAGAGATAAGAGTGACCTGTTCAGAGCGGAGTGTGCCTATCAAAATCAGGTAACGTCCCTCTGGGTCAGAATGTGATTTAGTTAGGAGGAAGGGAACTCTGTTGTGTATTAAAATAGCTACTCCACGCTTCTTGCAATCCGCAGAGGCAAAAAACGTTTGAGTATAAAGCTTACTTTGGAGACGAGTATGCTGTCCTGTGAGATGGGTCTCCTGGAGGAAAACTATATCGGCTCCCTCTCTCCTGCAAGCTCCCAAGACCACCGCACGTTTAGTAGGGGAGTTCAGGCCGTTGACATTAATCGAGAGCACCTTGAGCGCCATGGGTGTTGTAGATGGTGTGAATCCTACGTAATATCAGCAAGAAATTTTTTAGAACATAAACAAATTGGGAACAAAAATAAGCATCAGTCCACTTGGTGATTTGAGAGAGGGAAGGGGAGCAAGGAAGGAAGCCACAGGTAAGAGAAAGAAGAGAGGAGAGATGAGAAGGAGGCCTAAATAGGCCATAACCCTCAGAGAGGAGAGCCCCTGTTAGGGCTATCATAGAAATAACACAATGAAAAAAATACATTGCAATACTACTAAGGGTGCTTGTGGGGGGTGGTGAATTTAGTGAGGTATTGGTTGGCCATACGAGGGGCCGTGAAAGATTGTCCAGCTCAGTTGGCTGGTGTAACTAGAACATTATTGTAGTGAGTAATTGACCAGAGGGAGGGGGGGGGCGGTAAAAAATAAAATAAAATTAGAGAATGAAAATTTAGGAAAATAAAGGAGGGATGAAAAAGAGGAGAAAAACAAAAACAATACAACAATACAATCTATGATGTAGTGTCAAATCTGTAACAATGACAACAACATTACTAACTGGTGATGCCAAACCAGGGCACCAACAATACTGTTATGCCCTTGAATTCTAAATCCCACAAGGGGGTGTAATCTGTAAACTGTAAATAACCTGGTACATGTAAAAAAAGGCAAATCGGTTATTAGGTGCCCTTGGTGGTTGCCCAGTAGCTAAACGAAAAAAGACAACAGTGTTCTTGTAACTTGAAAAGATACTAGGTAATCAGTGTGTGAGAACCTGAGTCCAAAATGAAGGAGGATGGATCCTATTAAAGGCCTTCAGAAGTTCGGTCAGTCTGGAGCCGCAGGAGATCTTGCAGGCCGTCGTTCCACCGTTGTCCAGTCAGGAGGAGGTGCTGAATCAGATCTTGAGGAATTACTACGTGTTGTAGATGAGGTGGGGTCTGGAAGAATCTTGAGTTTAGCAAGGATTTCTTGCCCTTGAGGTAAGGATTTGGCATATAGGATAGAGTTCCCTGCAAACACTTGTAGCTGGAATGGAAATCCCCATCTATATCTGAAGTTGTGTTGACGGAGTATTCGCGTCACTGGCTGTAAATCTCTGCGTTTTTAGATAGTGGAAGGAGCCAAATCTTGAAATATCTGAAGTTGCATATCTTGGAAGTCGATCGTGTCTTTGGACCTAACTGCGTTAAGAATTTTTTCTTTCGTTTGGTAATAATGAAGACGTACGATGATGTCTCGCGGTCTTTGATCAGCATTTGGTTTAGCTCTGAGAGCTCGATGTGCACGATCCAGCAGAATTTCACTGTCTAGAAGATCTGGAAGCAAATGTTTGAAAAGGCTATTGAGGAAGTCAGGTATGGAAGAGGAGACAACCTACTCTGACACGTGACGGATCCTCAAATTATTTCGCCGAGATCTATTCTCTTGGTCTTCTTGTTTCTCTTTCACCGAGTCCACCTCAGAGCGAAGCAGCGCTAGTTCTCGCTCAAAGGACGTTTGAGCTCGACACATATTATCCGTCTTTGATTCAAGACTGTCCGTTCTAGTGCCGAGAGCTGCAATTTCTGATTTGAATTCAACAATTGCTTTCTTAAGTTCCTGCTGGAAAGTAAGTTTAATGTCATGCGCTAGGTTAGTTATAGCTGCCTGAACTGTGGGATCTATGGCCTTGTCCAGCTGAGAGGTGGGACTCGAAGAGCGAGATTGATCAGATGGCGGTGAGGAAGTTGACACCTTCTTAGAAGCGGATGTGAATATAGGAGCTGTATTTCCTCCAGCGTGCTTCCTGTTTTTAGATGTCATTATGAATGCAAGTTCTTTTCAAGATTTTAGAATCTGCTGTTTTTCTTTTTTATGTAAATTTTGTTCTTCTCAGGTCTCAGAGGAGGAGAAAAATAAAATTGGAGGGGGTAGAAAAGGGAGAAAGGACTCTGGTCATGTATGTAGAGATGGTTGAAGCATTCCGGTTAAATCAACCCTACTACACATTTTAAATTTATCTCCCCTCCAATGCAACATGGTTTTCCCCAGGTGCAGAATTACTCCTTTTTTATGCTTTGCTCTCCTTAATGACTCAGGCCCAATATGTGGAAAAAAGTGAGGAGACAATTAAACTGGAATGGAAACTGGACACGTTGACCTAAACTGGATCTCTATTATTAAAACATCCCCACCATATATTTATTTTATTTGAATTTAAAAGAAAAACAAACAAAACAAAATAAAAACATGTAAAGGCTGTATCTAATCATCTCAGGGACATTGTCTAACATCACCCATATGAACCATTCTTTCATAAAGCTAACCTTATATTCATCCCTTTTATTTGCCATAACGAGTTTCTCTAAACAAAGACAGTTCTTATGAAATACAATACACCAAGGACTTCACTGTTTGGCCAGTTAAAGTAATTTTTAAACCGTTCCACTATGATTTGTCTAATAGTGATATAATATATTGTGGTGACTTTGAGGGTACAAACAATAGTTAAACAGTCCCTTTGAAGCACCAACATTGTTGTTGTTGGCTTTGTAGTGGATACCTTCTTCTTCATGGGTGTGTTTAAGACCTTCCATCCCCACTTCCATCTGCATGTATAAGTACTGCAGAGCCGTAACTTAAAATTTTAGCACCTGGGGTGAGAAAAAAAATGGCGCCCCGGCCCAATCAATACTGCTGAGCACTGTCACTGTAGTCTTTCCGCAGCGCTCAGTAGTCTCCTTGCTGAGATCTCATGAGTCTCACTCTCACGAGATCTCCTCAGTAAGGAGCTTACAGCGCGCCGCGGGAAGTCTACAGTGACAGAAGACAGAAACAGGTAAGCGCTTGGGGCGGGGTGCGGCTCACAAGGGAGGGGCCTCCATTCCTTTAATCCAGCCCTGGTTGGGGGGAAGGAATGGCGGGCGTAGAAGAGAGCACGGTGGACCACTCTTGGCTGACTGCAGAAAGATTTTAATCCAGAGACAGATCATGTTCTGAATACCCAACAGGCTGAATAGGCTACAGCCCAGGGTGCAAGGATTGCTCTGACCCTTTTAAAAAGCCAAGTAGAGCGGAGTTTTGAAAACACTGGAACATAAACATTGGTGGTGAAGGAAGCCTGGATTTTAAATTAGGGACAAGTTCATTTTTACCTACTGAGTATTTTTTTACAATTTGAAATGTTGACAAGTGTGTAAATAATGTTTTTAATAACCTTACATGTAAATATTGAAGATTCTGTAAGTGTTTAAGCACCAGCAACTGATGTTGTAAAGAAATGCAATAAGAATTAATTATGTTTTTGACTAACATTTCCTAAAGATAGTCTCTATAAGGTTTTATTTGCATTTTTTACAAATGGCATCCATACCACTGTAGGAAAAGCTTAGCTAACCTCTGGCTCTTCAGCTGTTGTAGAACTACAAGTCTCAGCATGCTCTGCCAGACAAATGCTGTATGACAGTCTGGGCATGTTGTGATTTGAAGTTATACAGCAGCTGGATAACCTCATGTTGCCTACCTTAGCTCTAGCCACTTCTCATTGGCTTCTATACACCCGGAAGCTTTGAAATGAACATAATCAGACCCAGGTCATCAGTGCAAAATCCAACACAGCCAAACACAATAAAATATTGAAGTCTAGAGAATAACTGACCCCAGTGATCATATGCACTGCGACATTCAACAGAACCACCCGATCATAGCACGCAAACCAGCGGCCTCATCTCCTCCTGGACAGCAAGGAAAACTGAACTACAATTCCCGTCATGCACGAGGTAACGCGTCATGATTCAAAACCGCGGCAGCTTTATTGAACAACGCGGACAGACAGAATTGTTTGGATCAGAGGATAGACGCCGTCTCCATGGAAACCTGGAACCTTGAGGATCGCGCCTGGTTCTATCTCCTGCACAGTAAGTCGCAATTGTCCTGGAAATAACAATCGCGTTACGTATGTCAGGAACTAGTAATATCTGATTTTTTACATTTTGGAATTAGAAACTAATTTTGCAGAAACTTCTGTGCTTGTAGCAAAGTTTTGTCATTTAATAATAGACTGAAATGTAAATTCTCTATTAACCACATGTAGATTGATAAATGTGTAAGCTTTTAAATTATGCTGACACATCTCTAAGTTTATTTTTATTTTTTTCAATCATTTCTAATGCTGTATTTATTTTATTGTAGTCCCACTTCAGCATTATTGCAGTTTTCACAGTGTGTCTCTCCTTTACATATAATAAAGCTACACATTTAATGAACACTCTAGGGCATTAATTAATAGTAATTGTGTTTGCAGTATTCAGTAATACATATTGTGTTACATAGTAAGTTTGCATTATTCTTTTGTTTGTAACTAAAATATTCATAACAACATTTGTTCATAACTAAATATTTTGGAATTTATTATTGTAATTTCTGTTGGTTAATGTAGTATGGCAAGGAAGTGGGCAGATTCGGGAGATTGCCATACTCTCCCTGGAGTCCAGGAGACTCACCCAAAATGCGGGATTCTCCCGGACATTCCGGGAGAATTGGCAAGTATGATCATAGTTGCTGGCTGTACCTAATTTTCAGTGGCAGAACCCAAATTTTCCTACCAAAGTTCAATAAACATTCCACATTAGGGATTGTAGTGCACCGAGGTACACCTAAACAACGCCACAAGTGAGCACCTCTAAAGGACTAGATTGGGGACGAAGGTACCCAGGGGACTTGATGTGCCATGTAATGTTCATACCACGGAAACTACTTGATCCAGGGGAGGACAGAGTAAACATAAACGTGGGTATGCAAACAATGCTCCAATAATAGTAAAATCTTGGGCACATGATACTAGAAAAACAAAAAAATGCAGTTCAGAGTTTTTGCCAGGGCCTTCAGATGTGACGCACAAGCCAGGGCGTTAAAGTCCAGAGACTTGAAGGAGTCATGTTACCGATTTACCTAGGATGGAATTACCAAAGTACCGGGCTGTCTTTCCCATTGTACATGCTGGGCAACTGCCCGGGGGCCCCATAGACAGGGCTGTTGCATTGTACTGATTTGGTAATTATTGTGAAAATGTTTGCGATGTTGGATATTTTCTTTTTCACTTAGTAAGATATTGTAAATGATGTTATATTTTCTATATACGTGTGTATGGTATGTACGTACATGTGTGTTTATACTGTGTATATGAATATACACACATATTATTATTATTATAGTTTATAATAATTTTGTTTATAATAAAAACGTTTATGTGGATTAAATCTCTGTAGTACAGCATGCTATTTCTAATGTCTTTTTTTGCAGGTAACAATAAATATAAACTTCATTTTATCGATAATTTACATTTGTATTACTGTGAGTGGATGTGTAGGTAGGGGCCCCAGTGCACTGCTTTGCACAGGGGCCCATAATATTGTTAAGATGGCCCTGCCAAAGAATGAAGGTCAATGTAGGGCCTGCATACAACTAGGAGCCTTTGACTTTGGGATACAGGCTTAAGTGTTTTGATCAAAATATGAACCAATACCTCATGTTTTCATTTTGCTAGATACACACACATATGCAGTGTTAAGGATAAGCGCTAATAGCAACTGTCTTTTGTATACACCCTATAGATTGTAAGCTTGTGAGCAGGGCCCTCTTACCTCTCTGTCTGTATGTATTACCCAGTATTGTCTTATTAATGTTTGTTCCCAATTGTAAAGCGCTACGGAATCTGCTGGCGCTATATAAATAAATGATGATGATACATATAGATTACATTGCTATGTAGCTGGTAACATATATAATATTGGATTAACCAAGTGCTAGTTTATTTCTTCTCTGGTTTTGTATTAACAAAATATTTATAATGGGCAGTCACATACAATTGCCTTATATACTAATCAATGTTACAGTCCGATTCTACATGCAGCAGTCCTGGGGCACTAGACTTTAGGGCAGAGGGTAGACTGGGCTGGCGGGCTTCCTAGTCGGCTGCTCAGTCGAGTTTTGCCCCCGGACTAAAATTCGCCAGCCCTCCCATGCTTTCGGGTGTGCTAACATGTACATGGGGCAGGTGTGGTTCTATAAGAATCAATTAAATCAAAGCCTCCTATAGATTGAAACTTGTCACCCAGAAAGGAATAAACTGAAATGTAATTTAAAATAAAAAATAATAGTTTCCTAAGGAAAAAGAAAACCTGAAAAAAAAAATGTAGCAAAGATTTTGGTTGTGCCGTGTTACCATGGTAAAGGCTGAAGACATTGAGCCATCTTTGAGTGATCGCTTGAGAATAAGCGAGTAGAAGAAACAAGGATGGCGACAGGCGCCGTATTGACAGTCCCCTCCCCCTTCACATCTTCACCCTCAGTAGCGCTCGTTCATGACTTCATTCTGCTATACAGTTCTGATTTTAATCAAAACAAAATGAGTGACAAAGATTACCGTCACCCTTTTAAAAAAACAAGGTCAGCCGAGATTCAAAAACACGAGAGCATAAACAATGGTGGCGGAAGGTGGGAAGGAAGCCGCATTTAAATTAAGGACAAGTTTGTTTTCACCTACTGCGTATTAGCCTGGTGACGTGTAAAGCGCTTCAGCACCGAGAAACAGACTTATTTTTAATCCATGTTTGTCACACATCCCCCTTCCCAATTTCCTTCCATTATTTTAGTTATAACCTATATTTTTATGAATTCACACCTTGCCTGGCTGTTTCAAAATATTTGCCTGGTCTCTGAAATTAATATATTTTCCTTTGTTTTGCATATGTATTTTGTGTTGTACGGCATAATGAGACAAGAGTACAAGGTCAAACCCAGGTTACCCCATATGAAATCTACAGCTGGGCTAATTTGGGACAGAAAGACCCCACCACAGACTCTATATAGGTTGCAGTGAAAAGATTAAATAATGCAATCATAAGGGAAACATTATTGCTGTTACTTTCCCTTTAATGCATTTGACTTATGAAAAATGCATAATCTGAGTTGCATTAGGTCCAATGGAGGATTTGCCTATGCATTTTTCATACGAAAATTGCGTTTTAACGGTGATCTAATCAGATTATGTAATTCAACTTATTTTAAGGAGAAGCAGACCATAGACTGTTGAACATTTATGATATAAGCACTTCAAGAATGTCCCTTCTTAGCCCCTGTATGCATTAGTGTCAGAGCGAAGTATAAATTCTTTAAAATTGTAAACTGGGACAGTGTAACCAGTAGTAGAATTTATCTGAAATTTTAAGTTTGGAATCTTCCAATGAGCTCCTGTCTGCTGGTGACCTCAATGGTACACCTCTCCCAAATATGTTGTCTTGAAATAAAAGCCTAAGGCAAGACATTTTTATTTATATTGGGTTCTACATTAAGGTTCCATTCTCATGGGTGGTTTACCACTGTGCAATGCCCTGCCACACATGTAGTAGTCCATGTCCCCTTCTTCATTGCTGATCAATGAAGGAACATTGATCTCTGTCACACACTGATCCTTATAATAAATGCTGCAGTGCTGTCATTTTAGTAGGTAGCATACATGGTTTCATAGTTCAGCCAGAATTTACTAAAAAACTAACAGTAAAACCACTGACAAGTGAAGTGAATAACATTGATGATCTTGTTACAATGGCACCTTTCAAGGGATGAGATATATTAGACAGTAAGTGACCAGTCAGTTCTTGAAGTTGATGTGTTGGAAAAATGGGCAAACGTAAGGATCTGAGCGACTTTGACAAGGGCCAAATTGTGATGCCTAGATGACTGGGCATCCCCAAAACGGCAGGTCTTGTGGGGTGCTCCTGGTATGTAGTGGTTAGTACCTTACAAAAGAGGTCCAAGGAAGGACAATCGGTGAACCAACAGCAGGGTCTTGGGCGCCCAAGGTTCATTGATGCTGAACAGACAGTTCTTGAAGCTGACGTGTTGGAAGCAGTTAAAATGGGCAAGCGCAAGGATCTGAGCGACTTTGACAAGGGCCAAATTGTGATGGCTAGACAACAGGGTTAGAGCATCTCCAAAATGACAGGTCTTAAGGGGTGTTTCTGGCATGCAGTAGTTAGTAGTGGTCTAAAGAAGGACAACTGGTGACAAGGTTCTGCGGGTTACCCAATGGTCATTGATGTGTCTGGGGAGCGAAGGCTAACCTGTCTGGTCCAATCCCACAGAAGAGCTACTGTAGTACAAATTGCTGAAAAATGTAATGCTGGCTACGATAGAAAGGTGTCGGAACACACAGTGCATCACAGCTTGCTGTGTATGGGGCTGCATAGCCACAGGCCGGTCAGAGTGCCCATGCTGACCCTTGTCCACTATCAAAAGTGTTGAATGGTCACGTGAGCGGCAGAACTTGACTATGAAGCAAACGAAGAAGGTGGCCTGGTCTGATAAATAACGTTTTCTTTTACATCACGTGGATGGCCGTGTGCGTGTGGGTTGTTTACCGGGCGAAGAGATGGCACCAGGATGCATTATAGGAAGAAGGCTGGGACACCTCAGTTCCTGGCATTCATGTGGATGTTACTTTGATACATACAACCTACCTAAACATTATTGCAGACCAAGTACATCCCTTCATGGTATCGGTATTCTTCAGTGGCAGTGGCCTCTTTCAGTAGGATAATGTACCCTGCCACACTGCAAAAGTTGTTCAGGAATGGTTTGAGGAACATGTCAAAAAGTTCACGGTGTTCACTTGGCCTCCAAATTCCCCAGATCTCAATCCGATCGAGCATCTGTGACATATGCTGGAAAAACAAGTCCGATTTCGTTAATCAGGACAGTGTGATCGGGCCAAGGCTGTGTGATGGTGTGTGGTTACACTATACTGTGGCATGATCATGTCAAGTTGATCACGGTGACTGGTATTTTAATGTTGAGACCCCCAAAAATAAGTGATACCAGCACCAGGGCTCATAGCCTGGACCGGCTGCAGCATTTTGGTGGGATGAACAGTGCCAGCCTGGACTGCTGGCACTATAATCGGGAAACCCACACAAAATAATGTGCCCTCTCCTCTAGTAAAAAGCAGTTTTCATATCTGGCTCTGGTTCAGTTTACCACTAGCAGAGCGCGACCCATACCCCCCAACATTTATTAAGACAAAATCAGGACTAAATAAGCCCCATCCCAATCCAACCAAATACGCCCACTTTACACCAAATCAACTCCACTTTTGAACCATGCTCCACTCCTTTCGAGGTCAGTGAATCGGGACGGTCCCAACAAAATTGGGACAGTTGGGAGGTACGGTCTTGTGAGACACATTATCAGCAAGCCTCTACAAGTCTATCCAAAATCTAGGAACCGGCTACCAAATGTAGGGTTGTATAATATGTTATATGCCAAGTGTAATATGCAGAGCCATGTCTGCAGTGCCATACCTGGTGCCCAGTCTACTATGCAGTGCCACATCTAGTGCCGATGCCTGTTTTGTAAGATAATACCCATTGCTATTTTAGGTATCATGGTTTAATAATTAAATAGGTTTTAAATGTGACACTTGTTGTTACACAATTCAGGGTCTCACCTACAGGAGATGCCTTGACGTTGGCAGGTGAGCTTACCCCAATATAGCTACAGTATATTGTGCACAAATCCTGCATATATGCCGACACAGTGATTTATACATTTGTTTTAGAGCACCGGACTATCATTTGTTTAGACATAATCTACAGTTTCAAAAGAGAGACTGCTGGTCAGATAAAAATGTGTAAAACTGAAGTTTAATGACAGCATATAAAATCTGTAGTGTCAGAATCTTTCAATATGGAATATTGTTTATTTATCAACGATTAAATACAATTTTTATTAACAAATTGCTGCTAGCATTGTACATGTTATTGTAACATGCCTGCTGTTAGCTAAGCAGACGAAGTATATTATTCTCCACCCACCGCCCAGCATTATCATGCATTATATAGTACACCCCTGTATTTGTTCTTTATTGTGCTGGCCATCAAATATTACATATTGTATCCAGTACAGGGGCAAACCAGAATTTGTAGAGGAGGGTTTCCACACCACGCCTCCAGTGGGCGTGACCAGCATGCATGGGGGCGTGGCTATAATTTTAGACAGTGCTTGGCTGCTCTCCAACTTTTCCTATCCCCATAATATACATGGGCAATGCTGCGTGGACTACTGTTAGGTGTATGTAGCTCTCCCTTTTTAAGCAGAGCAATGTGAAGCGGGGGTAGGGTCCATCCACCTCAATTATACAGTGCCCCAGGCTTGGAAGGGGGTTTCCTTGCACTAGGAAACCCCCATCGGTTTGCTATGCAGTATATAGAGCAAGGAAAGCATACCTCCCAGCATTGAGACATGTAGAATTAGGGAAAACAGGATCCGCCCCTGATCCACCAAAATTCTGCCCAGATCATCCCAGGAACGCCTACTTTTTTAACATTAAGCGCCACCCACTTAAGTAAGCTCCATCCCTTTCATGGACAACAATTCTGGACTGTCCAGCCAAAATCTGGAAGTATGAGTAAAGTGATACTATGCAGTTGATCTATTTTACATACGGGATATTGTCAGAAAGAAATCCATTGTACCCTGTTCTGCCTCTGAATATTTGTTACAGTCGTAATTTATGTAACTTGAGCGCTTTCACTATTTATTTAATAAACGTGCCTTAATAAACAAGGGAATCATCCATAGAAAATGTCATGTAGCTTAATAAAAACAATGTACTAAGGCTGAAAATCAAAATAAATATTTCTTTAAAAATGTGTGATATTTTTTTCCATGGGCATTTTCAATACTTTTTTTCAATGTATTTTAAGTTTCAGACAGTTGCCATCACGTTAAGCACAGAAAACACATTATTTACAACGTTTTTAAATGTATGTTTAGCTTTCTGAAATCCCTGGGTGTATTGTGAGAAAGTCGTTGAACTGGCCCGCTAGTATCTAGTGCTGCTTATGATACAGTGTGTTTAGTGTTTGGAAAGTGGCTGGGAGACGTTGACAAATAACCTCCATGTTTTCTTTTAAATAATATAATCATTTCGGTTAAATTTCCTGGTCTGACTGCTCCCGTTAAACTGGCAGGATAAAAGGACATTCATTGCAGGCCATTAATTGCCTCACACTCCAATGTATAATCTGAATGAGCAAAAGGTGATAATTTGTAGGTTAAAATGTGTTAAGTAGTTGAAATGCAGTCTATTTAACTTAATTAAGCCATCTAATGAAAATGTCTCTTTTGGTGATTAGACTGAAGTCACCCGTTAGTCTGATCATTTGTTTTAAGGATGTGAAAGGGGTAAGCTATGGGTCAAGCTATACAGGCAACTGAACCTTCATTGACTACTTGATATGATCGTCATTTGCTGTTTTCAGATGGATGGGTTTATGGTTTTTTTTACCAGTTCTGTGTCATTTTCTTGTTTGCCATTCTCACCACACATGTTTGTTTTTCCTAATGCCTTCCACTCGAGCTGCAGGATGAGATTGGATCTGTGAGCAGGTGGCTCCACATCAGGGACTCTTTCCCTTCCGTGTTGAACAATGACCGCACACATGGCGGTTGGAGACATTGTTTGACCTTGTTGTCCCTATGCCGAATCAAATCCATTTGGGTCGGATTTAAATTGGGTATGAGGAAAAACCTCTCTCGATAGCACTGTTGGTTATTTTGGTCGAATCGCTCACTTGACCTAGGGGTAAATGTATCAAGCTGAGAATTTCAGGTGGGTTTGAAAAAGTGTAGATGATGCCCATAGCAACTAATCAGATTCTAGCTATCATTTTGTACAAAATAAATGGTAACGAGAATCTGATTGGTTGCTATAGGCAACATCTCTACTTTTCAAACCCGCTGGAAACTCGCAGCTTGATAAATTTGCCCCTTAGACCCTCTGGTTACTGGACTCTAGCATCTATTCACACTCCAGTCCCGTCTCCCCCCCTCCCCCCCACACACACTAACAACACTCCGGCAACACTCCGACAACACTCCGGCAATGCCCGCTACATAGGCCGGAGTGTTGTCTGGGATACATCTTGCAGCTTAATATCATCTGCCATGCTCGTTTTTAAAGAGAAGGACGGGAAGGGTCCAGCTATTCCCGTCTTAATGGGATCTTATGTTTGGAGACATCCGTACGCTATTTGTGTTTTATGCTGGAATAAATTACGTCAAAGATTTTACACTATGGAGCTTTTCTCTTTCTTCTTCTGTCCCCTCACTATGGCGGAGTGAACTTCTTGCTGGATTGAGGATCAAATAGAAAGAGCTTAATCTTACTACATGCTCAGATATGTATTTTTTCTAGTAAGTGCATACCCCTGTGGGGTTAAGAGGAATATCCACAAGGTGTTGGCTGTGTTTTTAACGGGCACCGTAAAGGGACATTCATCATCATCATCATCACTTATTTATATAGCGCCACTAATTCCGCAGCGCTGTACAGAAAACTCACTCACATCAGTCCCTGCCCCACTGGAGTTTACAGTCTAAATTCCCTAATATAGACACACACTCACACAGCCTCGGACTGGCCCGCCGGACAGCCGGTCAATCCACCGGTAGGCCCAGCGGGGTTGAAGCTCCGCCCCCTCCGTTGTTAGGGCGGAGCTTGATGTTGAACTTTGTTTAGATGGCGGCGGCGGTCACATCTCCTGTAACCACACTACCGCGCAGATGCAGAGAGCCCAGGCGCGGTAGTGTGTTTTTCAGCAGTTTGAGCAGGGGAGGAGGACGTCCTGATATCAACATACTGATCCAAGGTCAGTTTGGTCATCATAGGTTCATGCAACACTGGACGCAATAGACCACGCCCCCTCTGACGCTGCAGAGTTTCCCCGGGTTATCTGAAGCCCAGCCAGTTTGATCGTGGCTGGGATACAGAAGCTGGATACTGCCGTTTGATCGAGGAAACATATGGACTGAAAGATACCTTTTTAACATACAAAATGTGAGTGTTTTTAACCCCATGTTTTAACTTAATAAATAGAGAACGTAAAACACCATGAGATCTTTCTCTGTTCTCTCCCTGGTCTCCAATATGTGCACTCTGGTGAGGAGAAGAAACAGGTTTAGAGGGGAGTAAAAGTACATCGTGGTGGTGCTTTTTGAAGCAAGAGGACACATTATTCAAATACTGTATGGAATAGAAAAGGTCACATTGATGTAAGTTTACCATCTGGGACATCGGTATAGGTGGAACTAGAAGACCAACATCCTTTAATGACTTTGGGACCGTTTTCCCCTTGACTTATTCATTGACCCAATCCTTGTGTTTCTTTACCCTTCCCCCATTTGCGCCCGTCCTTTGATATTTATATTCTCTTTCATACAACACTGGCAGCATACCAGCATATATGGAATAAATGTGACAGGCTTTGGATGGGCTGTATTCTGTTCATTTTTTTGTTTTTTAAAATTTCCCTTCTCAACAAGCATTCATTGGTGAAGTACGCAACCGTAGTAGCACTGATGCTGTGTGTATGGTCTTTGACGAGTGGCATATTCTGTAAGAGTCCTTAAAAAATAATTATAACAAAGAGTCATTTTAATAATCAGACTGTGTATACAAGATCTGGCAAATGAAGGGTGCTTTTCATGTAGTCTAGTATTCCAATTGCATCCAGTTGAAAATATAATCATTCAGGGTTGTATAATATGTTGGTCTATATTGTATGTTAGTGTAGAAAGGCACATGCATAGGAGAACATAATTATATTTATATATTTTTCCTTTTGCCTATTGTGCATTCTTTTTGATGGTTGTCCTGTTTAGAATTTAGGGGTGATATAGTGAAAGTATTATAGGCATATATCAACCGTATTTAAAATGAAATTAGATGGATTTCACTGAGATTAGTTGAGAATTACAATCACTTGTTTTTTTATGAATTGACTTTTATTCCAGGACATGTCACAGCAACAACAGGTTGGTAACCATTGTACTAAAAAATTAATTGTGCAGTTTATGTCTTCTAATTGATGATGTTATTATTTGGTTTGTGTAGCCCTTGTAATGGCTTTTAATAAGCTCAATACATGATGGGCAATAACAACATATGAGGCGAGGGTTGGAGGTAACCAAATGATGCACTTATCATAAGTAACTGTCTTGGTGCATTAGGAGACGACAGGAGCTGGTACTGGAGTTTCTTCCAAACCACAAGTGTTTTATTAATGGGTCCCATGTAGTTCCCTACCAGTAGAATGGGCAGGGTCTAATGCAAAAGGTGCACATTTAAAATAGTGCTATAAGTTGTCCTCCATAGCCTGACCACACCCCCTTTACTGGCCACACCCACTCCTAAAGTTGGCCACACCCCAATATAGTGGGCCCCTATCACTGAATTCCCCCGGTGGGCCCTTCATGCCCCAGTCCGACACTGCACTCACACACAGACAGACTAGGGTCAATTTTGATAGCAGCCAATTAGCCTACTAGTATGTTTTTGGAGTGTGGGAGGAAACCGTAGCACCCGGAGGAAACCCACACAAACACAGGGAGAATATACAAACTCCGCACAGATAAGGCCATAGTCGGGAATCAAACTCATGACCCCAGCGCTGTGAGGCAGAAGTGCTAACCACTGAGCCACTGTGCATTATCTTTTACTATATTGATTCAACAGATCGCACTATGTTTGTTTGTTTTCTGTTTTCTTTTATGTATACCCATGGGTCACGCATGAGTGGATCGGAAATACTATAAAAGACCCTGCTTATATATATATTTTTTGGAGTTCAGGATATTGGACGAACTGTTATGTGGACTTCCATATTAATGGGACTATATCCGATTTACCATTAATGCTATTTGGTGCTCAGAGAACTGATTATACCCTTGCTTTATGATTGGTTTGTATAGGGATTCATACTTGATGTTATTTCTTCTTCTTTCCCACGTTTATTGGCGCCTGTCAGCAATTTTCTGGTGTTCTTTTGGGTTGATATTAGTAGGTACTGGTGTGACCTATTTTAATTTGCTACAAGCTGCCTTTGATTTTTTCATTGTTGCGCCGTTGTTTGACTTAGTATTATTTAGCTCGACATCAATAGTGTACAGTATGGGATAAATGAGGTAGTGTAAAAAGCTATGATAAAGCTTTCACCTATTAATAGAAATTTAGGATTTGTACATTCATTTTACCGACGTCCATCGGTATCTGAAATCTCTTTCCTCACATAAAACTCATTTATAAATGTGTGAATTAATTTTCCTTACCAATAAAATTACTTTCATGGAAACATAGCTTCAAACACAATTTAAATTTGTTTTATAAAAATGAGCGAAAAAACATTTTACAAAATATACGTAAATGAAAATATAACAAAAAAACCCCCCAAAATATTGAAAATTAAAACTTTATAAAATACATCTCCACTTCTCAGATGCAACGCGTTTCTCAGAGCTCAGTCAGCGGGTGAGCAGACAGGAGAGCAAGACAGAGAGTTCCGCAGTCTGAATTCTAAACACCTAAATGATTAGCATCTTGCAAAATATACACACCTTTCCAAACTAAAATAAAATGTATCCTATTAAAACCTTAGTTGCCCATTCACCAACATAATACATACTTGCCAACTCTCCCGGAATGTCCGGGAGACTCCCGCAATTTGCGAGAGTCTCCTGGACTCCCGAATTCTGCCCACTTCACTAGGAAGTACCCCACTTAGATTCCCGGTGAATCGCGGCATTTGGTCCCGCCCCCCGCTGTCAAATGACGCGTTTGCGTCATGACGTCATAGGAGGCGGGGCCGAAATGACGGGATTTTGGCTGCCCCGCCCCCCTCACGCCCACCTGCACTGGCTGGCTCCCGGAAGAGAGCTGAAGAAAGGCAGTAAGTATGACATAATGGCACGATACACCCAACCTTTTCATTTACAACTGAAAGCAGTGGCGGATCCAGGGGGGGGGGGGGGGGGCGATCGGGGCATTCGCCCCCCCTAGCAGCAAAAAGCTAGGTCCCAGACGGGAGGGGCGGGGCTAAATGTGGGCCAGCCAATCAGAGTGGTCCCAGCCGGCGACCACAACGGGAGGGGGCGGGGCCAATCGCGGGCGGAAGGCGAGGTTAACACAGGCCAGCCAATCAGAGCAAAGGAGGGGCGTGATTATGCAAAATCGCCCCCCCTAAACATAAAGTCTAGATCCGCCCCTGACTGAAAGTCTGATCAATAGATCACATACTTTTAAAGAGACATTATAATATAAAAATAGTAGGATTAGAAACAATAGTTATTATGGGACCACTTCTTGTTGAGTAAAGTATTTGCTAATTTGTAGTCATGTTCATTGTGACCACAATATGATTTGTTCATTAACATGGCGCAAAGAGCGATAGTTACCACTAACCTGTAATACTCTCATGTCAGCAATCAGACTAATACAAGCTAATATCTGATTGGTAGCTACGTGTGAACATGTGTCCTTCTAGTCTATATTAGATAAGACCATGGGGTAGATGAAACCTTCTACAAAAGAAGAGTGGAGGTGTTGCCCGTAGCAACCGATCAGATACTAACTATTATTTTCTAGAGATGCTCACTGACCCCCCATGAACTGGTTTTGGTTTTGGATCTGGATTAGCTTTGTGTTTTGGTTTTGGCAAAACTGCCCTCGTGTGTTTTGGGTTTGGTTTTGGATTTTTTAGAAAAAATCCTAAAATATGCTATAATCACATCATTTTGCTCTTTTTTTGTTCCTACATTATTATTAACCTCAATAACACTAATTTCAAGTCATTTGCAGTAAATTTAGACCACCTCACAGGTCACATTATTATTTTCATACACTTTCAGACAAATACTGCAGCGACCTGGCTGGATGGTAAGCGACAGAGCAATGGCACAAACACTCGGCAGTTCCTAGCGCATCTAGGACACATTGACACACAGCAGTGGCAGGAAAGAAAAATGGTGCAAGATGGAATTGTCCTTGGGCCCGACCGTTATGTTGGATCTTAAAAAGGAATCCAAAAATCGCGAGATCTGAGATCTGACGACGTAACAATGACGTTTTACTTCGTTTTCGATTCTGAAAAAGCGCGAAAGTACCGAGCCGGTTTGGTACTCAGATCTGCTAAGTTTGGGTATGTACGGTTCTCAGGGAACCGAGCCTGAGCATCTCTATTATTTTCTAGAATGTACTACTTTTTAGAAAGTTTGAAAATCTACCCTCACGTGTGCTGCCCCACTGAGGTTTTGTATTACACATCAGCATTATTCTTTCAGTATTTATGTGATTACCTGCGGGTTATAACATCTTTTTAAGATTTAAAGAAATAAAAAAAATAAATGGAAAATATACTTCATCTACAAACATCATTTATTTTTAATAGTCACTTATATAAATCAGGGCCATCTTTTCCATTGGGCACGATGGGCAGCTGCCCGGGGGCCCCACGGGCAAGGTGGCCCCATAGGCACGGCTCTTAATGAGAATAAATAATCCTGCAAAAGAAAAAAACCTGCAAAAAAAACCTACAAGGGTCACTGAGCAAGTACATCTATCTATCTCTATCTCTATATATCTATATCTGTATCTGTATACATCTATATATTTATATCTATATCTAGGGGCCCCAGTGCACTGCTTTGCCCCGGGGCCTATAATGTTGTTAAGATGGCCCTGATATAAATATCCCGTTAAATATATGTGATTAAAAAAGCACTTTTCCCGGGCTCATTGGCTTTTTCTACATAGTTAGCCCATTAAGCCCCTTGACCCATTACTACTCTATTCATCAGTTCCCTTCAGAGTCCGCTAGACTCAGATAATTAGCTCCCCTGAATTAATTAGTCATCTATCCTAAGTATTGAGAACTTCTTCCCCCTGTGCTCTTCTCTGGATAAACCAGCTCATTCATCCTCGTTCTAACTGCCCCCCTCCCCCAGAATCCCGCCTGCCCCATTAACGCACTCTTTTAAAGTTTCTTCCAAGTTTTTTTATGTTTCTTTCATGTTATAGTGTAAAACTTTATCCGAGTTATGATAAATCTAATAATAATAAAAATAAATAAATATGAACCACTATTTCCCACATAGACCTTTTGTAAATCTCTCTGCGACTAGAACATAGAAAACCCATATATATATATAATGTTGTGAATAGCAATAGCAAATTATCATTGAAAAACAAAAGATATAAATAAATATTAGGAAATAGACCGCAATTATGACCTGTCATCTAACTGTTAATTGACTTTGTTACCATGTCATTGCCACCATGGAAGGTTATGAAGCTTTTATGAAGATATAAGGCGTCAGGACATAGGTGAGAAGTTGTGGCTATATACTGAGGACTACTAATTACGTGCGACCTTATTAACACGCTTTATGGAAACATCATGGAAGACACAGCTTTCCATAGCTTATTTTTTCGGCAACAGATTTGTTATTGAGTATGGAAATGTTGGATACAATGAATGGTGGCCAACTGTACAGAAAAAGGAACAATAAAAAGCATCAAAAGGTAATCTAAAGAATGAAGGAATCTCTCGTTAACACAGATGAGAGTGTTGACGATGACAAGGCTGGAGATCACTCTGTCATGCTGATTGAGTTAGAATAACGGATTGGAAGCTTTAAAAGGAGGGTGGTGCTTGAAATCATTGTTCTTCCTCTGTTAAACATGGTTACCTGCAAGGAACCACATGAAGTCATCATTGCTTTGCACTAAAAGGGCTTCACAGGCAAGGCTATTGAGATTTCACCTAATTCAAGCCCAAGAATATAGACTACTGAAAAAAAGATCCAATAAATTGCCCTAGAAATGACAAACCAATTGTCACTCACCGGACTGTGAGTGCTACTTCTAGGTAGCTAGGAACCGTGTCCGTCCATTATTATGAGGTACTGCGCATGTGCAGTCCCTTTTAACCTTCAGTTCTGTTCCTTTAACTTAAATGGCTGATCAGGCAACTCTCCCTATATTAAGCACCTGTGGTCAATACCACGATGCCTGATCTTGGAGTCTCATGGAGTCTCATGGAGTCTCATTCCTCATGAGTCTCTGAAGGTGTTCCAGTGCCTCCTCGTGTGTTCAGCTGATGCTGATTCCTGTTTGCCGTTTGTGGTTTCCAGACCACTTCTATTCCTCGTGTTCCTAGTGTCTCCAGCAGCTGATTCCTATCCGCTGCCTCCGTGTATCTACAGCTACAGATTACTGCAAACTCTCCTGTGTTTCATCGTGACTCCAGCAGCTGATTCCTATCCGCTGCCTACGTGTATCTACAGCTACAGATTACTGCAAACTCTCCTGTGTTTCTTCGTGACTCCAGCAGCTGATTCCTATCCGCTGCCTCCGTGTATCTACAGCTACAGATTACTGCAAACTCTCCTGTGTTTCATCGTGACTCCAGCAGCTGATTCCTATCCGCTGCCTCTGTGTATCTACAGTTACAGATTACTGCAAACTCTCCTGTGTTACATCGCTACTGTTCCAGCTGATTCCAGTTCGCTACTTCAGCGTGTCTACAGAGTCTGCTCGTCTCAGCGCTCCAGTCTGCATTCTACCTGCCGTCAGCTGACCCGCTGCCTACTGCTTCTACAGTGTGTCCATTTGGGTCAACTCGCCTGTTGCATCGAGTCTACGCTCCTCGGCTTCCAGCTTTGCTACATCGCTTCAACTCTCCCGTGGTCTCCTGCTGTTCTATTCAATATACTACTGCTTCCTGAGTATTTGTCATCTTTGCTGGCCTACCTACAGTGCGCTGCACCTACCTGCCGCTTCCATTCTGCAAGGACTTCGCATCTCGTCTGTTCCCGGCCGCTCAGGTATCTCTGCAGCTATCTCTAACAGCCTGCTCATCTGAACCACGGTATGCATACTTCTCATTGACTGTGCTGGTGTATTGCATATCCATCTGGACTGAGTTGTTCTCCTCCGGAGTTTCCATCCTCTGAGACTATTGCTATTATTGACTGTGTTTCCTTTTGCTGGACTATTTGAGTGACTTTGTTTATCTGTGCAGTGCCGTTCATTCATTATTATCATTGTGTGCAGTTCAACGTGGGATCAAGTTCAGTGTACCCGTGTAGACTCTGCATAGCATTTATCTCCTCGTGTCCTTCCTCACATATATATTCAGTGGTACAACTTGCTAGAGGCAAACCACTGATTCCTGTTTCCCTGTGTCACCAGTTGCATATATCCTCTCACATAAGCAGTGGTACAACTTGCTACTCGCAGACCACTGACTTCCCCGTTACCTTCACCTGGATTCCATTCCTTCACTACAGACAGCGGTACAACTTGCTATACGCAGACCGCTGACTTCTACCTCCTTATTACTCCTGGACATTCTTCTCACTATAGCAGTGGTACAACTTGCCGTGCGCAGACCACTGACTTCCCTCACGTGTCCTAGTCCATCCAGATCCTCGTGTTCAGTTACCTATTGTTTACCAGTGCTGCTAGTCATAGACTTTCTGAGCATTCTCTAACCATCTGCTGTTTCCAGTTCCATTATCACCCTGCCATCAGAGTATCATATACCAACTCTACTGCTCTGATAAGACCATCAGCGGGTGATACTGGGTAAAGCCTCCTAGTGCCCGTGACACCAATAGAGAGATGGGATTGGTTTTGATCTGATAGCAAACAGCCTAGCATTCATGAATAACAAAATAGGAACAAAATTGGCCACACCCCAGTCCACACAAGCCACGTCCCAAAACCACAACTCGTGTGTGATCACAATTGGTCACATCCTTGGGGATAGTGTCTTGGCTTATAGCAGTCACAGATAATAATATAATTTTCCTGGCAAGAAAAATGATGTCTATGGTTATTTACTGACCTCACAAATTGGGCCCCATGTGATCTGTTCAGTCAACTTTATCACCAAATAATCGTATTTATCTGATATGTTAACGCTCATATCTTGCCAAATGGGACACAGTTCTGGTCATTCGAACGACCAAACCTAAATTTGTGCCGCCCACCTTACTCTCATACACAAGAGCCTAGGTTCCCAAACTGTGCGCCGTGACTCCCAGGGGTGCCGCGGCGCTGTCACAGGGGTGCCATGGACAGGAAGAGGGAAAAAAAGAAACAAAAAAAAAAAAATTACCAATCCGGCGGGGGGCACAGAGAGTGTGGATGCAGAGGGGCAGAGAGTGTGGAGATGATGCAGGGGCACAGAGTGAGTTAGCTGTAAATTATTCTTTAATAGAAATATAATTGAAAAAAATATATAAAAATATTGTTTTCCCTTGGATTTATGTGTATTTTTGCATACAACTAAATAAGTATTTCTGTCCTGACCTAAATACTTATTATGTTTTTTTGACCCAGCTACTCATAAAACAGGACTGCTCGGTAATTATTTTGGAGGGGTGCCTTGAAAAAATTATGGAGACTCTAAGGGTGCAGCGAACTGCAAAAGCTTGGGAACCACTGCACTAGAGTATTAGTTAAAGCAGATGTTCACTTCAATATTTATGTTTTCATTTGTAGCTGCTGATTGGCAAGATGCTTCTGAAATATATTTTTTCTTTGTTCTGCTCCATTAAGGCTTGTACACACAGACATTGGCGTAAGGTGGTCAATGCAGGTTCATAAAGCCTCCTAAATACCCTTGTTAATCTAATAGTTATTAAAATAATGTAAGTGAGTGGTGTACACACACTTTCTGATATACGATTGCTTCACTTTGCATCAGTTTCATCGTTACCAGCAGCATTTTTTCCTCTATCCCTCCCGTGCATCCGTCACGGTTTAGGAAAAACTTTAATATTTTATTTTGTTAACAGAATGCAGAAAACAGGTTGATACCAATACTTTCCAAATTATTGTATTCATTAAATGCGTAGGACACTTACTACAGCCTAGGATTTCGGGGGCTGAATGTGGCGGGGAAGGTTATTATACCGTAGCCAGTGTGCAGTAAGGGAGTGCCCAATTCAAGTGCACGCAGCCACCTTCAAATCAAGCTCTGAGCATCCTAAAGTTACTTGTTTTTCTGCCGTATCTCGTACTCCATCTACAGGATCTAGTCTAAGTCCTGAGTACTAGTAATGACAGTCTCGTATGCATGGTACAACATGGGTTTGCAATTATGAGCAAACATTTATTTCATGCTCAGTAGACATTGGTTCCAGCGCTGTTTTCTTGGGTTTTGTTTTTCTATGAGAGTTCACAGCAGGTTTCGTTTTTTGCCTTCCTTGTATTTTATTTTCTCTATAATATCTGTCAGCGCCTGGGACTTTTGCTTTGTGTCATTGGTATTTCATCTTGAGATCCAATGCCTTCTGACTGTGCAAAGCCTAAATATGTGCGTATAAATTCATGGCCAAAAGTTTTGAGACTGACACAAATATTATTCTTCACAATGTCTGCTGCTTTAGTTTTTATGATGGCAATTTGCATATACTCCAGAATGTCATGAAGAGTGATCAGATGAATTGCAATTAATTTTAAGTCCCTCTTTGCCATGACAATGAACTTTATCACAAAAACAAGATTTCCACTGCATTTCAGTCCTGCCACAAAAGGACCAGTTGACATCAGGTCAGTGATTCTCTCGTTAACACAGATGAGAGTGTTGACGATAACAAGGCTAGAGATCACTCTGTCATGCTGATTGAGTTAGAATAACAGATTGGAAGCTTTAAAAGGAGGTTGGTGCTTGAAATCATTGTTTTCCTCTAACCATGGTTACTTGCAAGGAAACACATGAAGTCATCATTGCTTTGCACTAAAAGGGCTTCACAGGCAAGGATATTGCTGCTATTGAGATTGCACCTAAATCAACCATTTATCGGATCATCAAGAACTTCAAGGAGAGAGGTTCAATAGTTGTGAAGAAGGCTTCAGGGTGCCCAAGAACATCCAGCAAGTGCCAGGACCGTCTCCTAAAGTTGATTCAGCTGCAGGATCAGGGCACCACCAGTGCAGAGCTTGCTCAGGAATGGTAGCAGGTAGGTGTGAGTGCATCTGCACACACAGAGAGGCGAAGACTTTTGGAAGATGGCCTGGTGTCAAGAAGGCTAGCAAAGAAGGCACTTCTCTCCAGGAAAAACATCAGGGACAGACTGATATTCTGCAAAAGGTACAGGGATTGGACTGCTGAGGACTGGGGTAAAGTCATTTTCTCTGATGAACCCCCTTTCAGATTGTTTGGGGCATCTGGAAAAACGCTTGTCCGGAGAAGGAAAGGTGAGCGCTACCATCAGTCCTGTGTCATGCCGACAGTAAAGCATCCTGAGACCATTCATGTGTGGGGTTGCTTCTCAGCTAAGGGAGTGGGCTCACTCCCAATTTTCCCTAAAAAACAGCCATGAATAAAGAATGGTACCAAAACATCCTCCAAGAGCAACTTCTCCCAACCATCCAAAAACAGTTTGGTGATGAACAATGCCTTTTCCAGCATGATGGAGCACCTTGCCATAAGGCAAAAGTGATAACTAAGTGGCTCGGGGATCAAAACATTGAAATTTTGGGTCCATGGCAAGGAAACTCCCCAGACCTTAATCCCATTGAGAACTTGTGTTCAATCCTCAAGAGGCGGGTGGACAAACAAAAACCCACAAATTCTGACAAACTCCAAGCATTGATTAGGCAAGAATGGGCGGCCATCAGTCAGTATGTGGCCCAGAAGTTGATTGACAGCATGCCAGGGTGAATTGCAGAGGTCTTCAAAAAGAAAGGTCAACACTGCAAATATTGACTCTTTGCATAAACTTAATGTAATTGTCAATAAAAGCCTTCGACACTTCTGAAATGCTTGTAATTTTACTTCAGTATACCATAGCAACATCTGACAAAAAGGTCTAAAAACACTGAAGCAGCAAACTTTGTGAAACCAATACTTGTGTCATTCTGAAAACTTTTGGTCATGACTGTACTACGAAACACAGGTTGCACTCAGTATGTGTGCGTTGATGAATCAGTCCCATTATATTATTCCTTAGATAACCAATATAAGGGAAAAACACATTAGTCTAACGAGCAAGGAATAAAATAAAAGTTTGTATCAATTAATGTTTTACTTTCAAAAACTTAGTCATCAAACAAAATATTTATTAGAATTATACGGAATATTTGTTTGAAAATTCTATATTACTATAATAGATTATAGATTAATTTACTTTGCTCAATTATTTAATCACCAATTAAAGAAACCATCTCATGACAGCTATCGTTATATAGAAAAGAAAACTCATCTCCTTTAATGACGGGCTCTCCCCCTGTATCTCAGGTCTATGCAGCGCCGGTGCTAGGGTCCTTGGTGCCCTAGGCACAGTGTGAAAATCGCCGCCCCCCCAGTGTGAAAATCGTCGCCCCCCCCTTTAAAAATCGCCGCCCCCCCCTTAAAAATCGCCGCTGCGCTTCCCTCCCCTCAGCTCACCTCCCCACCCCTCCCCATGTCTTTCTTTAACTTACCTGCATGAAGCTGCTCCTCTCTGCTCTGTCTTCTCCCCTCCACTCACAGACACTGTCGGGCCGTGATGATGACATCATCACGGCCTGTCACTGTCAGTGAGCGGAGGGGAGAAGACAGAGCAGAGAGGAGCAGCTTCATGCAGGTAAGATTCAATAGCCCCTTCCCTCCTCTCCTCCCCGTGGATTTCCGATTTCGAGGCGCCCTGCAGAGCCCGGCGCCCTAGGCAATTGCCTAACCTTGCCTAATGGAAGCGCCGGGCCTGGGTCTATGTAGGAGAAGTCTCCTGTTTTACTCTCAGAAGGTTTCAATCCGAAGCTCCTGAAATGCTCTTTTTAGGAGCAGTTTGTGTAATGTGAACATGTCTTGAAAGTGCGCACCAGAATCACCTTTCAGTGCCGTCATTTGTGTCTTATTAGCAATTTCTTTAATTAGTTTTCTTAGTGATAGATAGTTAAAGTAACAGACAAGTGACAGATTGTTTGTCTTTAATGATTTTCTTGTTTCAGGCCCATTACAAAGCAATTAGAAATCTGACAGCATTTTCACTCTGCATTGCTGATCATCTAAAGTGATGAGAAATGAGAGGTGATGAATATTAATTGTATATTTTCATATGATTATCATAAATTATTACCTTGTCTAATGTGATGCAGGTGAACACGGGTGCAAAGGAGAAACACGCAGTCAGATATGCTAATTTGAGACAAATACATGAGCACAATTATCATCATCATCGTTATTTACTTATATAGCGCCAACAAGTTCCGTAGCGCTTTACAATTGGGGACAAACACAGTAATAAAACAATACTGGGTAATACAGACAGACAGAGAGGTAAGAGGGCCCTGCCCGCTAGCTTACAATCTATGGGATATACCCTATGACGTATTTGTATTTTTGTGTTGGGGCTCAAATATTTTTTTTGATGATTCCGGAGGGGGGTAATTTTGTGCTCCTTTTGATGTGCTGATCCACCAAACCATCAGATCGCAGAGTAAAAAAGCAAATATGAAGAAATGTTGTTTTGCGCGCTAAGGGACATATTCAAATGTGCTGCTTCATCGTCGATTTCCCTTTGCCCCCCCATAGGGTTGCGAAGTTAAATCTGCGTTGTTGCAGTAACGTATAAACTGATGGCATGCCCAGCCGCCGCGTAACTCTGATGTCCGCGGGTAATTGAATATGCTCCTAAGAAACTCTTGAAAGGCTGGATAGTATGCATATTTGTAGAAGTTCCCGAATTAGCCAATTAATAAGCATTCATAAAAATCAATCAAAATATAAAGTGGGTTGATGTCTCCTTACTGTCATAAAACAGAAATTTATTCTCCAACCAGCCATTTTTTGATGGTCCAAATGTAGTAATAGTCAGTATATTGAAGAGACCTTTTTATTTTCTGTGGATATTTTTGGCACAGATCACAAGCCAACAAAACGCTGGGTAAAGCAAATGCGCAGATGAGCATCACATCAGTGTCGGAGTGGGACATGCAGGGCCCACCGGGGGAATGCAACACTAGGGGCCCACTAGAGGGGGTGTGGTCAGCTGTCATAGAGGCGGGGCCAGACACTAGAGGGGGAGTGGTCAGTCCACGAAGGATAGCTAGCACCTTAGTGTAGTATATAAAGCATGCAGTGTGTGTATAAAGAATACAGTCTTGACCTGCCCCTTAGATTGGGCAGAACAGTCAGCAAAAATCATAATTGTCCCACTAGACCAGGATTGGATAACCTGTGGCACTCCAGGTGTTGTTAAACTACAAGCCCCAGCATGCTTTGCCAATATATAGCAGCTTATTGCTGGAAGGGTATGCTGGTACTTAAAAGTTTCACAACACCTGGAGTACCACAGGTTAGCCAAGCTTGCACTAGACTCAGATCATTTGACAGACTATCCTACCTGTTGTTGTCACTTTTACCACCTGTGGCTGCTGGTTTCTTTAGTTGCGGCTTGTCTGGATCCTGGAATGTTGAGGGCCCTATTTGGAAAAAATAATGGGTACATTTAGAAATGTCTACCATCCCTGCCATTAAATCAGCAGCACCCACATTTAATAATTAGGCCTCTCTCCAGCCTCAACATTAAAGTAATAGTGCTCACATTTGATGAATAGATCTATTTCCCTCCAACCAACCCCAACATTAAATTAATAATATTCCCATTTAATAAATAAACCTATAACCCTCGCTCCAAACAGTCCCAGCAATAAATGATTAGCCTTTACGTTTAATACATCCATTTCCCATGACCATTCCTAGCATTAAATAATAAATATTCACATTTAATAGATAGCCCCCTTCCCCACACTCAGCCCCACATTCAATTATACCCAAACCAACTCAGCATTAAAAGTCCCATCACCCCCCTCCCTATAGTGTTCTCTGTGCAGCCCCCCTCACTATAGTGTAGCATGGGCAGCCCCCCCAGCCCCTATATATATATATATATATATATATATATATATATATATATATATATATATATTGTAACAAAGGTAGGCATTTATCTGACAAGAGGCAGAAAAAACATACAAGCAAAATAAAACATTGGCGCAGTTATGCACCTAGATTGAGGTTAAACCAGGTAAAGACTTATATATAGTTTAAAGTATATATATAGTTTAAAGTTTGGTTAACTTACATGATTTGAAAGTTCCTTCCTCTCAGCAAGCAGACAGGGTGTGTCTGTTAGTGCAAACAGAGCCAGTGATGGGCGTTTCCTCTTAAAGAGAAGGTGGGTGTGTCACCTGTCCATCAAGCTAAGGCTGGGGGAGGAGTATCAGGTATAAAAGCTTGTTTGTATCATTTGTTCAGGGAGACCAATGCTGGGGAAGCTGGCTGGTCTTGAGAGAGCTGGTCTATGTCTAGCAAGCATTTAGGGTCTCCATAATACTGTGAAATGCATACGGTGTCAATATATTTTAACCATCCTGACAATAAAGCTGCATAAAAAGAAGAAGTTTGTCGCGTGTGCTTCAGCAGTAGCGGGCTCTTGCCACAAGTGGTGTCACCGCATACACATGGCAGAGATCCTCTCTAGACTACGCAAAAAGCAACTCTTTTGCAAGCTCAAAAAATGTTTCTTTGAACAACCTCGGATGTAATTTCTCGGGGATATAGTCTCGGGCACTAGCTTACAAATGGACCCAGAGAAGGTACAAGCAATTCTCGAATGGCCTCTTCCCCTCGGTCTGAAACCCATACAGCGTTTTCTAGGATTCTCGAACTACTACTGACGCTTCATTAAGGGTCACTCTACCATCCTGGCTCCCATCATGTCATTCACCCGGAAAGGTGCCAATCCCAGATCTTGGTCCTCTGAAGCACAGGGGGCTTTTGAATTCCTCAAGAACGCATTCTCTTCAGCTCCTATTCTCCAACAACCCAACACCTCTCTGCCATTTTTCCTAGAGATTGATGCGTCCAATGTAGGGATTGGGGACGTTCTTTCTCAAAAATCTCTTCTCAATCAACTTCACCCCTGTGCGTTTTATTCCAGGAAATTCTTTCCACCAGAAAAAAATTATGCTATAGGAGACAAGGAGCTACTGGACAATAAAGCAGCCTTAGAAGAATGGCGCTATTTGTTGGAGGGAGATTGACATCCCGTTACTATTTTCACGGACCATTAAAATCTCTTATTTCTGCAGTCCGCACTGTGTTTAAATCCCAGGCAAGCTACTTTTCATGTTTTGACCTTCACATTACCTTCAAGCCTGGAGAGAAGAACAAATGCGCTGATGCTTTATCTTGCGCTTTCCTCCCAGACCCCAATTCTGACGAAATACCTTGTGGCCCCATTCTGGACCCCAAATGTCTACTCTCCTCCACTCTGGCCAGTACTCCCTCACCTCCGCCTGGGAAGACATTTGTTCCACCTGTTCTCCAGAAAAAACTTATGACTTGGTTCCATTCCACTAGCTTCGCTGGTCACACTGGTATTCGTAAAACTACTGAACTAATCTCTCGGTGCTACTAGTGAGCTAGTCTCCGCTTCAATGTTAAAGAATTTGTTATGTCATGCAACACCTGTAGCCAGCACAAGTCTCCTTGCCAGTCCCCTGCTGGTCATTTGCTTCCTTTATCCATTCCGTATAAACCATGGACTCATATCAGCATGGACTTTATTACGGACCTACCACCCAGTAAGAAAAATAACACCATTTGTGTCGTGGTAGATCAGTTTTCAAAAATGGCTCATTTTGTCCCACTCATGGGTCTTCCTTCCTCTCCAGTCCTGGCAATACATTTCGTCAAAGAGATTTTTTGTTTGCATGGTTGCTCTTCTGAAATTGTTTCGGATCGTGGCGTTCAGTTTGTGTCTAAGTTCTGCAGAGCACTATGTAAGCTCCTTGGTATTCAGTCGAACTTGTCATCTTCTTATCATCCACAATCCAACGGACAGAACGAGCGTGTCAATCAAGACTTGGAGACCTTTCTCAGGAAGTTCTCTTTTGTGAACCAAGAGCGTTAAATTGTCGTTACCAGCCTCTCTTAGTATTTCCAATTCCTTTCATATTTCTTTACTAAAACCACTAATCATTAATCGATTCTCTTCTACACGTGCCTCTTCTACAATGCCTAAGGTCCATCAGGAGGATGAATTTGAGGTCAAGCATACTTTGACTCTAAATATTGCAAAGATGGTTTGACATATCTGGTGGATTGGAGGGGATTTGGCCCTGAAGAGTGCTTCTGGGTCCGCGCTAGATTTGGTGCGCTGTGGACATCAACGCACCAAATCTAGTGGAAAAGTTTCATAAGAAGTTTCCCACAAAACCTAACTTTAGGCGTGCACTGTCCACTTGTAAAAGGGGGGGGGGGGCGTACTGTCAAACGACAGGCGTTCGGTTTCTATAACCAAAGCCCAGCATACTTATCTGCTCCCCGCTGACCGCCGCGCTCCATCTGTCCGGCCGCCATCTTCTTTTCGGGTCTGCGCATGCGCAGACTTGATCCCTTTTATGTCTTCTGCTTCTCACCCATTGGCTGCTCAATTTTGGCTCCAAATTCAAAAGGCACTTCCCCCTGCAGCTCAGTGCTCCTGCTGATTGTTCTCCCTCCTCTGGGCTGCAAACCTGTTGTCCGCAGAGCTGACACTTCATCACTCCTGCTTTAATCTATTATCTGCAGAGCTTCTCCTCTCTTTATTCCCCTATAGGTCTCGCCTGATACTTCCAGAAAGGGCCGCGACCTGCGTGCAGACGCAGCTAAGACCAAACCACCTTGCGGCGGTCCCTGGTGAACACCTTTTACCCGTTAGACTCCGCGCGCCTTGCTGGAAGTAGTGCTAATTTAGACAGATCTAGGATCCTAACCAGCTGAACCGTGAGACACATCTAGTTAGATACACTCTCTAGCAGAATGTATAGGAAAAGGAAGAGCGTTCTTTCTTATGTGTGAATAGCATTGTATGTAGCACTTAGCTTTACTGGGGGGTTGCAGATAATTTATGTATGTAAGGGCAATGCTTATGTCCCCACAGATTTATACAAGAAGGGTCATGTATCGTTGCCTGTGCTGTTCAGTAAGCCTTTGTACAGTCACATAAATAAAGACATGCAGTGAGCATACAACCGCTAATCTCATTACTTAGGGGATCAGTGACTGAACAATAAGTATTAAAATAGAACAAAAATAAAAATGAAGAGACAATCCAAGGTAATATTGTGTTATGCAGCAAAGAAATATGGTTTTATCAAAAAAATAAATAGATATTTCACTTTTTTAGTTTTTAAAGGACAAATGCCTGAATTTTCCTGGTATATTACTGCTAAGATTTTATATTCATGGGGTGGGGGGGGGGGAGCACAACACTTTCATTTAAAAAATGAGCATGTCATCACAGCAGAAAAGTAGAAATATTAGGCGTGATTGCTTCACACAGTAACACTTTCCATAATAACTAACAGTTATTATAAGAGAGCAGTGGACCATACGAATGTTGACATGACAGTATCACACAGTGATGAACCCACAATAAAGAGTAAAGGCTGACAGATTGATAAACATATAGAAATAAGAATGCTGCAGACTAAAATTACAATAAACAGATATATATATATATATATATAAATACATATACTTTAATGCAGGCAGTTAATAAGAAAGTATATCTGGAACACTGTCTGCTAATATTGGTCTATGGAAGCAGACGCAATGTTTGTTACACAATAAATGAAATGCACAATGTTACAATTAGGGATGTGCACCGGCGACTTTTGAGGTCTCGTGTTTTGTGTTTTGGATCCGGATTTTCGTTATTTTTGAGGTTCGGATTTGTCTCGCAAAACACTTGACGAAAGGTCTCGGTTCGGATTTAAGGTTTTGGATTCGGATTTTTTTTGAAAAAAACATAAAAAGTTTAAAAATCAAGTTTTTGGGCTTATTTTCACTCCTAGGCTATTATTAACCTCAATAACATTCAATAACAAGCATTTCCACTAATTTACAGTGTATTCTGAACACCTCACAATATAGTTATTAGTCCAAAACGTTGCAACAAGGTATCTTTCTGGACTGCGTAGAGGAGTGGGTCACCACAATATATATTAAAAACCCTGAACTTTTATGATTCGCACCAATAAATGTACCTGGACTGCGTAGAGGAGTGGGTCACCACAATATATATTAAAAACCCTGAACTTTTATGAATCGCACCAATAAATGTACCTGGACTGCGTAGAGGAGTGGGTCACCACAATATATATTAAAAACCCTGAACTTTTATGAATCGCACCAATAAATGTACCTGGACTGCGTAGAGGAGTGGGTCACCACAATATATTAAAAACCCTGAACTTTTATGAATCGCACCAATAAATGTACCTGGACTGCGTAGAGGAGTGGGTCACCACAATATATATTAAAAACCCTGAACTTTTATGATTCGCACCAATAATTGTACCTGGACTGCGTAGAGGAGTGGGTCACCACAATATATTAAAAACCCTGAACTTTTATGATTCGCACCAATAATTGTACCTGGACTGCGTAGAGGAGTGGGTCACCACAATATATTAAAAACCCTGAACTTTTATGATTCGCACCAATAATTGTACCTGGACTGCGTAGAGGAGTGGGTCACCACAATATATTAAAAACCCTGAACTTTTATGATTCGCACCAATAAATGTACCTGGACTGCGTAGAGGAGTGGGTCACCACAATATCTTAAAAACCCTGAACTTTTATGATTTGCACCAATAAATGTACCTGGACTGCGTAGAGGAGTGGGTCACCACAATATATTAAAAACCCTGAACTTTTATGAATCGCACCAATAAATGTACCTGGACTGCGTAGAGGAGTGGGTCACCACAATATATATTAAAAACCCTGAACTTTTATGATTCGCACCAATAAATGTACCTGGACTGCGTAGAGGAGTGGGTCACCACAATATATTAAAAACCCTGAACTTTTATGATTCGCACCAATAAATGTACCTGGACTGCGTAGAGGAGTGGGTCACCACAATATATTAAAAACCCTGAACTTTTATGATTCGCACCAATAATTGTACCTGGACTGCGTAGAGGAGTGGGTCACCACAATATATTAAAAACCCTGAACTTTTATGATTCGCACCAATAAATGTACCTGGACTGCGTAGAGGAGTGGGTCACCACAATATCTTAAAAACCCTGAACTTTTATGATTCGCACCAATAAATGTACCTGGACTGCGTAGAGGAGTGGGTCACCACAATATATTAAAAACCCTGAACTTTTATGAATCGCACCAATAAATGTACCTGGACTGCGTAGAGGACTGGGTCACCACAATATATATTAAAAACCCTGAACTTTTATGATTCGCACCATTAAATGTACCTGGACTGCGTAGAGGAGTGGGTCACCACAATATATTAAAAACCCTGAACTTTTATGATTCGCACCAATAAATGTACCTGGACTGCGTAGAGGAGTGGGTCACCACAATATCTTAAAAACCCTGAACTTTTATGATTCGCACCAATAAATGTACCTGGACTGCGTAGAGGAGTGGGTCACCACAATATATATTAAAAACCCTGAACTTTTATGATTCGCACCAATAAATGTACCTGGACTGCGTAGAGGAGTGGGTCACCACAATATATTAAAAACCCTGAACTTTTATGAATCGCACCAATAAATGTACCTGGACTGCGTAGAGGAGTGGGTCACCACAATATATATTAAAAACCCTGAACTTTTATGATTCGCACCAATAATTGTACCTGGACTGCGTAGAGGAGTGGGTCACCACAATATATATTAAAAACCCTGAACTTTTATGATTCGCACCAATAAATGTACCTGGACTGCGTAGAGGAGTGGGCACTGGGCACCACAATAAAATATATAAAAAATCTTCAACAGATCTGCATTACACTACACATACGGCTGCTCCTCCATCCTCTCCATCATATACATGTTGGAGTTTTAGCGTGTGACAACCTCTTGTTTTTGATAATGTCAGTGCATTTTGAATATTTTTCAATTTGCCCCACACCACTGAATGTACTTTATCTATGATACGCAATACGCATCTATCTATCTTGACTGCGTAGTGTGGTGGCCCCGGTACACAATTTGGTACCGAGGCCACAATATAATTAAAAAACCCTCCACGTGTCAGAATTCCACCAAACAAGTATCTGGACTGCATAGTGGGGTGGCCCCGGTACCCAATTTGATACCGGGGCCACAATACCTCCTCCAAACATGGTACAGACAATTCGTCATTGAGATCCCAGACAGACAGGGTCAAAGTGTTATTGTTTGACTTTGTAAACCCAAAAAACTGTCCCTGTTGCACATAGTCGTGCAATGAAGACTGACTTTTTCATTTAAAGGCACGATCTTTCAAGTGTAGTGTTTGTAAGTCTAAGTCATATTATACTTTTGGTAAAATTGGTTTATTTTGTTCCTCTTTATGGTAATTAGTAATAGAATTAAAGTATGAAATAGAATTAAAGTATGAAATAGAATTAAAGTATGAAATAGAATTAAAGTATGAAATAGAGTGGTATAGAGTTGTAGTGTGGTATAGATAGAGTGGTCCACACAATATAATAATAAAACCCTCAACTGGTCTGAATTTCACCAAACAAGTATCTGGACTGCGTAGTGGGGTGGCCCCCGGTACACAATTTGGTACCGAGGCCACAATATAATTAAAAAATTGGGCATCAACTGTCACCGTTGTTTAATATCTGATACACCTAAATATGGACTGCACAGTGGAGTGGCCCCGGTAGTAAATTTGGTGCCGGGGCCACAATACCTCCTCCAACTTCCAAGTGTAGTGTTTATAAAGACAGACAGCGTCGAAGTGTTATTAGTTGACTTTCTTAACCCTAAAATTGTCCCTGTTGCAAATATTCGTGCAATGGACAGTTACTTTTTTATTGAAAGACTCAAGCTTTCAAGTGTAGTGTTTATAAAATATAAACAACAATACAGTAGTTTTAGAGCACGTCAATACCTCTTGTTTTAAATTATGACACGGCATTTTACTTTTGGTTTAATTTCTTGTATTTTTTTAAATTTGGTTTTACTTTTTGAACATGGCAAACGACTGTTGATTGGTCATATAATGCCAAAAAAAAAGGTCCAAGATGGAATTGTCCTTGGGCCCTCACACCCACCCTTATGTTGTTTAAATAGGACATGCACACTTTAACAAACCAATCATTTCAGCGACAGGGCCTACCAAACAACTTTGGCTGAAATGATTGGTTTGTTTGGGCCCCCACACCAAAAAAGCTATTCATCTCTCCCTGTACAGACTAAACAGGCTCTACTGAGGCAAGATGTCGTCCTCATCCTCAACCTCTGATTCCTCTCCCCCTACAGTGTGTACTTCCTCCTCATCACACATTATCAATTCGTCCCCGCTGGACTCCACAACCACAGGTCCCTCTGTAGTATCTGGAGGGCAGTGCTGTACTTCATTGAGGAATTGATTATTCATTTTTATAAACATCATTTTTTCAACGTTGTGAGGAAGCAACCTCCTTCGCCGCTCACTGACCAGGTTCCCCGCTGCACTAAAAACTCTTTCCGAGTACACACTGGAGGGGGGACAACTCAGGTAAAATAGAGCCAGTTTGTACAGGGGCTTCCAAACTGCCTTTTTTTCCTGCCAGTAACAATATGGACTGTCTGACATGTCTACTTGGATGGTGTCAGCAAAGTAATCATCCACAATTTTTTCTATTGTGACAGCATCCAATGCAGCGAGAGTAGACATGTCTGCAATGGTTGGCAGGTCCTTCAGTCCGGACCAGATGTTATCAGCATCCCCGCCAGTGCCTCTTTTGGGAAAACTGAGCTTTTTCCTCGCAGCCATAGATGTGGAAGAAAATGAGGGTGGAGCTGTTGGCATGTCACGGTCCTCTTCAGAGGACAATCTCCTGACCAGCAGGTCTTTGCACCGCTGTAGACTTGTGTCCGCCAGAAACAGAGACACAACATACGCTTTAAACCGAGGATCGAGCACGGTGGCCAGAATGTATTCCTCTGACTTTAAAAGAGTGACCACCCTCGGATCCTGGCAAAGCGTACGAAGGGCTACATCCACAAGAGCTACATGCTTGGTGTAATCGCAATGGCTTACCAGCTCCTCCCTCACTTTCTCCAGCTGCTTCTGCAACAGCCTGATCAGGGGAATGACCTGACTCAAGCTGGCAGTGTCGGAACTGACTTCTCGTGTGGCAAGTTCAAATGGCTGCAGAACCTTGCACAACACGGAAATCAGTCTCCACTGCGCTTGACTGAGGCGCATCCCCACTCCTTTGCCTATGTCGTAGCTGGCTGTGTAGGCCTGAATGGCCTTTTGCTGCTCCTCCATCCTCTGCAGCATATAGAGGGTGGAGTTCCAGCGCGTCACAACCTCTTGTTTGAGGTGATGGCAGGGCAGGTTCATGCTTTTTTGATGTGCCTCTAGTCTGCGGTAGGCACTGGCTGAATGCCGAAAGTGTCCAGCAATTTTGCGCGCCACCGCAAGCATCTCCTGCACACCCCTGTCACTCTTGAGGTAATGCTGCACCACCAAATTAATGGTGTGGGCAAAACATGGGACGTGCTGGAAATTGCCCATATTTAATGCCCGCACAATGTTACTGGCATTGTCTGACACCACAAATCCCCATGAGAGTCTAAGTGGGGTAAGCCACTGGGAGATAATTTCCCTCATTTTCTCTAATATGTTGTCAGCGTTGTGCCTCTTATTAAAGCCTGTAATGCACAATGTTGCCTGCCTTTGCATGAGCAGCCATTTTGTAGATGCTGCTACTGATGCAGCTGTTGCTGTTGCTGCGGAAGGGGATGCATCTACCCAGTGGGCTGTCACAGTCATATAGTCCTTCGTTTGCCCAGAACCACTTGTCCACATGTCCGTGGTTAAGTGGACAGTGGGTACAACCGCATTTTTAAGAGCACTGAGGACACTTGATCGTACTTCTCTGTACATTTTTGGTATCGCCTGCCTAGTGAAGTGGAATCTCGAGGGGATTTGGTACCGGGGACACAATACCTCCATCAACCCTCTAAATCCCACTCCACTGATGGCGGACACCGGGCGCACGTCTAACACCAACATTGCAGTTACAGCCGCAGTTATACGCTTTGCAATAGGGTGACTACTATCGTATTTTGTGGTCATGGCAAACGACTGTTGGACGGTCAATTGTTTTGTGAAAGACTTAGCGGTCTTACGACTTCCCCTCTGGGTAGATGACCGACTAACAGCAGCAACAGCAGCAGTGGCAGTAGTAGGCGTACCGCTGCAGGATTCCTCGGATGAATCCCGTATTGAGGAGGACTCAGTCTGGCTGCTGACTTGGGCTGCAGGACTGAATCTGATGGAGATTGTGGAGGAAGTTGACGAGGAGGGTGTTGCTGGTGTGTATCCAACTGGACCACGGGATTTAGGTGTCCCTGTACCGATGAGGGTCCTAGCCCCAGTTCCTGAACTAACCACTGAACTATGAAGGTTATTCAGGTGACGTATAAGGGAGGATGTTCCTAGGTGGGCAAGATCCTTACCCCTGCTTATTTGAGCTTTACATAAGCTACATATGGCCATACATTGGTTGTCTGGATTTGGATAAAAATAACTCCAGACCGAAGAGGTGCATTTTTTGGTCTTCTGACCAGGCATGACGATGGGCTTTTTCATCCCATGGACATCAGCTTTTTCCCCCCCTGGTGCCTCATTTACAATAACCACATCACCATCCTCATCATCAAGTTCCTCCACAGCGCCAGCTACATCATCAATAGCCTCCTCCCGAGCCACCTCTTCCCGTACAGTGATGGGAAGGTCAGGCTTGACAACCACCAACACCCTTGGACTCGCCTTGGGGATTTGTGATAATTTCTCTTTAGAAGGCAGAGTTGTTTGCTGTTTTGTTGCTGACAGCATAACTCTCTTCAATTTTTTGTAGGGGGGGGGAGGAGGAGGAGGGCTAAGATCCGTGGGTGAAGCTGAACCACTAGTCATGAACACGGGCCAGGGCCTAAGCCGTTCCTTGCCACTCCGTGTCGTAAATGGCATATTGGCAACTTTACGTTTCTCCTCAGATGATTTAAAGTTTCTCTTTTTGCTACTTTTTCTTAACTTGGGCTTTTTGGATTTTACATGCCCGGTACTACGAGATTGGGCATCGGGCTTGGAAGACGACGTTGATGGCATTTCATCGTCTATGTCATGACTAGTGGCAGCAGCTTCAGCATTAGGAGGAAGTGGGTCTTGATCTTTCCCTACTTTATCCTCCAAATTTTTGGTCTCCATTATATGTAGCACAAGATACTGCAGAATGTGTGAACTTGGTAATATTGCAGTACCAATGGACTTATACTGCTGTATTGGTTTTGCAAATTTGGTTATAATTATTATATATATTTTTTTTTTTTTAAATTTTTTATTTTTTTTTACTTTTTTTTAATTTTTAAAAAACTTGGGAATAGTGGGGAAAAAACTATGCCCTTAGAAGCACAGAGCACAGGACACAGCACCACTGGACTGAACAGGACACGGCACAGGACCCAGCAGCACTACGGAACTCAGCAGGACAGAGCACAGGACACAGCACCACTGGACTGATACTGCAGAATGTGTGAACTTGGTAATATTGCAGTACCAATGGACTTATACTGCTGGATTGGTTTTGCAAATTTGGTTATAATTATTATATATTTTTTTTTTTTTAAATTTTTTATTTTTTTTTACTTTTTTTTTATTTTTTAAAAACTTGGGAATAATGGGGAAATAACTATGCCCTTAGAAGCACAGAGCACAGGACACAGCACCACTGGACTGAACAGGACACGGCACAGGACCCAGCAGCACTACGGAACTCAGCAGGACAGAGCACAGGACACAGCACCACTGGACTGATACTGCAGAATGTGTGAACTTGGTAATATTGCAGTACCAATGGACTTATACTGCTGTATTGGTTTTGCACATTTGGTTATAATTATATATATTTTTTTTAATTTCTAATTTTTTATTTTTTTTTACTTTTTTTTTATTTTTTAAAAACTTGGGAATAATGGGGAAATAACTATGCCCTTAGAAGCACAGAGCACAGGACACAGCACCACTGGACTGAACAGGACACAGCACAGGACCCAGCAGCACCACTGACCTCAGAAGGACAGAGCACAGCACACAGCACCACTGGACTGATACTGCAGAACACAGCACAGCACAGCACAGCACAGCACAGCACAGCACAGCACAGCACTAAACAGCACAGAACTAAACAGCACAGAACTAAACAGCACAGAACTAAACAGCACAGAACTAAACAGCACAGAACTAAACAGCACAGAGGACCACCTAACACACCCTCCCTCTACCCTGATCAATGCCCGAGTGAAGATGGCGGCGACTAGCGGGGAATTTATAGGATCCGAGTATCGCAAGATCCGACAACGGGATTATGAGTCAGAGCCTCAGTTTCACTTTTGAATTTGGCGCCAATACCCGGATCTGTCTCGGATCCGACTCGGATCCGCAACGTTCGGGTGGGCTCGGATTTCATAAATCCGAGTGCGCTCATCCCTAGTTACAATGTTAATAGGTTACAGCAGGAGTGATGAATTACAGTATGTGACAATTGTAAACGACAATCCAGTGCATTTGAAAGACCAGATTCGTCATGTTTTGGAATCTACCGTAACAATTTACTAAATGCAATCTGTCATTTATTGCATATTAATATCTTCCACACATGTTGTGATTTGATTGTATAGTATGATTGCCAAACACCCATCATTGAGTATTTTGACCGCACATGTTTATTGCTGAATTTGCCTGATGTGATATTTCAAGCACTGTGCAAAGCAAGATTGTAATGCAGTCAGTTACTTTTGCAATTCCTGGATGACCAATGACCCAATCACATGCAGCCATGTTGTCATCATTTAGCCTGAGTACTAAGTCAGATCAGATTTTGATTGGCTACAATATGCCCACACACAGTATATTGGGTGAACAATTTGGTTAAATAAACCAATCAAATCTGCCAGCTTCAGTTCATCTTCCTCTAAAATAGTTTACAACAAGCACCCCAACACATCATAAAATATGCACTTTTGCTTATTCTCACAGACACACTAAGGTATATTGGTAAACTGTCTGATTGACTGTGTTTTAATAAAACACAAGTACATATCCAATGATAGCACTTAATATGTCTTTGTATTTTACTAAATAGTGTTAAAAAGCATTTAAAATTAGGGCTCTGCGCCCCCCACCTCTCTCGGGTCACCCACACACATGTGACACAGACAGACAGTGCACACACAGAGACACACAAATATAGAACAGAGACTTACAATAACATCCAGTATGCAGAAATCTGGCTTCAATCACTAAATTACCTACCCATGTAATGAGACAGATGCTAAGAATAGTGTTGAATAATGAAGAGAAATAGTAGAACTCCTGGTTTGTTCATTCTGCTATAGTTATACAAGCAGCAGCCATTTTTCTAGAGACCAAAATGCACTGAGGCCTAAGTAAATATCTGGGCCACTGTGGATTCTGAGTTGGAGACAAATTTGATTGTGACATTTGATCACCAAGTGGTGAGTTAGACTGAGCAGTGTGGAAAAGTTGCAGTATGACATACCGTTATATATCTGTCCACATCAACAACTGTATATAGATATTTTTATTTTTAAAGAGAAGCAGGGCCTAGGTGAGGTATCTTTATTTACTCTTTAATATAACCTCTGCAGAGACACTATCATAGAGCACTTGTGTAGCTGTTTACTGACACCACACACATTTCTTGCAAGATCGGACCCTTTTTCTGACAGGTTGCTCCATTTGGTATCCGAAAATTATCACTCTTTCTCCAAAATCGGGACTGTTTGGTGATATCTATGACTTAACTTGTCCCCAGTGCAAAAGTTGCTAGCCATCCCATTGTAGTCATAACTGTCTATTCTCCTTCTTAATCCTGTTTCCACATGTGTCCTACACAGCTTAAATTAGACGTTGCTGCATGCACTCGAGCTTGGCACGCCCTTACTGTACATTAACTACGTGCATCCACCCAGTCCGCTCCCTGTTCCACCCATAAAGCCTGTCTTAAGTAAAGATGCTCAGGCTCGGTTTTCTGGAAACGGAGCCCACCCGAACTTAGGGGATCCGAGTAGGCTCGCGAGCCAGCTCGGTATCTCCGCACGTCCTCGGATCTGAATCGAGGCAGAAAGTCATTGTTGCGTTGTTGGATCTTGCGGGTTTTGGATTCCATAAGTACCTCCCTCCCCAAGAGATCCAGCGCCATTGCTCACACAGAAACAGGGGTAGCAGTGCTCTTGTCACTTGACAAAAATTGACTGAAAATGATTGGAAATTAATGTTATTGAGGTTAATAATAATGTAGGGATAAAAAAGAGCCAAATTATGTGATTTTAGCAAAAAAAAAGTAGGGATTTTAGAAAAAAATTGAGATCCAAAACCAAAACACGCAAGGGCGGTTTTGCCAAAACCAAAGCACGAAGTTAATCCAGATCCAACACCAAAACCAAAACATGGGGGTCAGTGAACATCTCTAGTCGTAAATGCCATTTACGCTAGATGGTGAATTGGATGTTCTTGTGTTCATCGGCGTATAGTCTGGATCAGAGCAGGCACAAAGTGATTGTACACAAAATACAACACATATCGGCATTTACATTCCTTGATGAATCAGGCCCATTAAGAGAATGAATTCTGACATGCAATTGAAAAAATCCTCAGGTAACAATGGTACCTAATATATTAATGATACTAATGCTTTATTTTATATTGTCATTTCATGGGGTTGGGATTGGAAACATTAGTTAAGATAAAATGTCCCAAGCTGTGTACTCATAATCTTAATTGTGCCAGCACAGCAGAGATTGAGATGCTTGTCAGGTGCCCGCAGGTAAATAGTAGTGTGAATAACTGTCCAATATTATTGCTCGTTATATATATAATGGCAGCATGAAAGATACTCTCTTATACCAAGGTAGGTAAAATTTAATTTGTCCTCAAATATACAGACAAAAATGGACTCCATAGTGTCCCGTAGCACTTCTGGAAAGTACACAGGAACAATCCAACAGGTGTCTAGTTTGTGGGCATTAAAAAAAATACCTAAACCTTGGATGGGGGCATTTTCTTGCAATAATTGCTAAGGAAAACACAAGATGGACATTCAGGGCATTATGTAGAGTCAGAAGCAAGTTCGATGCATGAGCGCATAAATACCTTTTTCAAACTGCACATGCGCAATAGCTAAGGGTACGTCACAGTCTGACCTCAGACGGAGATATATTTCCCTCTTCCGCCCACTGCGCTTAGACGGAACAGGAGAGGTAGTGGGCGAGCCTAGCTAAGAGATGGGCGTGTTACTGCTATGCTGAGGGGGAAGTGGCCTCAGGAATGGCTCTAGGAGATGTGTCTGTTGTGGCTGCTTCCCACTGGTGGGAGATCCATGATAATGGCCATCAGCACGGACCTTGCGGTATTAAAAAAATAATAGAATAAATGTTTTGAAAAAACAACTTGTCTCGTACTATTCCAAGTCGCTCGTATCTTTAGATATCTGTGGATCAGGATACAAATTAAATTACGGGATGTAAGCGTAGATTGAGTCCATCTTTACATGAGGTCTTCAATCTTGATACCCTAGCACCAAAAGGCCTAAACATAGATCTAGATTTAAGCACTTACCATATGAAGATACAGCCTTGACGTTACACCCGATCATGTGACCAGTCATTCACATTCCATAACGTCCCTATCTATACATATGACATTGTATACATACATCGCATTGGGACTACGTTATAGCATCTGTAACGGATTCTGACCTGCGTTGTGCATATACGACCACCTCCAATTTAGAAATAAGAAATCCGCTTGGTCAATTACTAGTAGTGAGTAGTCCTTTCAGCCAACCATAGTCAATATCGCTAAGATAAATCACCTATGCCAACCATATCCAACCATACCACACCAACCAAAATAAGATATTGGGTAAGTATTTCTACTTATTTACGGAGATGAACAAGCAGCTAGAAATATGTGCAAGAACTTGGATATCATGCTAACACAAATTAATTGATAGGACAGAATCTATACAGTATAATATCCGTACTGTCGTACAAGTGATCACACTAGTCCTTAACAATCGGCTACAAATCTGTAACAAATTCGTCCTCGACATTACCACAAAACACGGGTACTTATTACAGCTACATCTGGTTGAGAGCACCAGGGACTGTTGCAACTTTAATTCATTGTTGTTTTTTTAAGTAGTTTATTTGGTTATTGGTTTGTTCATACTGTCCTTTAACTTTGACTTGCTTTTGCATTGTCCATCAAGGGCCTTTATATCAATCTAGAAGGACATTTCTTTATGTACACTGTCCTTAGATAAACCACAACTCAGCTCTGTGTGTAGGACACAAAGATATATATTATGTACAAATTATACAAATGCACATAGCAATTTTGTGCAAAGCCTAAGGGCCAATTAAAATGAGCAGCTCTACCTTGTAGACTTACAGACGTTGGAGAGATGAAAGAGAAAGCAATGTACATTTTCAGTAAAAGTTGCGTCCTTAAATCAGTCAATTATTTTTTTATGAAGGTGGAAAGCCTATGCAACATGTATTGCAATATATGGAACTGACAGCGTATCTATGGAGCAGCTGAAGTGTCACAGTTTAGCCCTTAAAGGATAACTCAACTAATAAGTAGCATTTAGTGTAATAGTATCACTAAGCTAAAGTTACTGTTATGGACAATTAGCAAGTAGTTCTTTCCCTGGGAGCTATCTCCGCATGACTCTATTACTGCTACCATCTTCGTACTTATTGAGGCTGAGTCATTAAGGAAAGTAAATAAAAAAAAAAGAGTAACTTTGCACCTGGGCAAAACCATGTTGCATTGGAGGGGGGGGGGGTCAATTTAAAATGTGGGGACAGATTTATAGTTAGGATAGAACATGTCCTAGATCCACTTCAAATGTCAGTGTAGAAATAAAGCTATCAAGTATTTGTGTTCTACATGCAAAAACAGACAGTATTTTCCTTATTTGCAAAATAATAAACTAATTTGCACCCCTCGAATTGCAACATGGTTTTGTCAAAGTGCAAAGTTACTCATTTTTTTGCTTTGCTTTCCTGAATGACTCAGGCCCATTGTCTTTATAATACAGCTAAATCTTTCTCCCCTTTGTATTTTTAGACACTTTGGGTCTTAGTCATGTCTTTTGCGTGGCGTCTCTTGCGTGAAATAGCTCTGCGCATGCTGAGAAATGGACATTACACCAATGAACACAATTGCATGAAACTCATGTCTGAGCGCAAATGACACTTTCGACTACCTACTGTCACGGTATGACTTTGAGGGTACCACAGACTGATATTGACACTACTAGGCAGGGAGGCGTGGAGTCTAACGCACCCCCGGTATTCACCAGGGATCCCCGCAAGGAGGTTTGGGCTTGGCTGCGTGAGGTGCGCAGGTCGCAGTTCTCCCAGCTAGTTAACAGTGCAGCAGGAGAGAGCAGGAATGGTCGTATAGTCCGTGACCCAGAGGAAAGGTCAGAAACGAGCAGAGGTCAGAATCCAGGTAATCAAACACAGCCAAATCGCAGAGCAGAGAGAGAGAGGTCAGGAACAAGCCAGGAGTCAGGAACCAATGGATAATAATAGGAGCAGGGAAGCAGGAGGTAGCGCGCTGGAGTTGGTGAAACCAATACTCTGAAACAGACAGGTGGGAGGAGGTGCCATATAAAGCTAAACATTGCCCCTGATAGGTGGTGGATGATTTTGGCAGTCGGATGCACCTGACCACCGACTTGCCGAGAGCAGAAGCGTCCCATTGCTAGGCAACGGGACGTGGGCCTTCTGCGCATGCGCACATATAAAAAAATGGAAGTGCAATCCGTTGCTAGGCAACGGTACGTACTGAGCCAGGAGAGACAGGCGTCCGTCCCCAGCACCTATGCACAGTGCGGGGACGGCGCCTGACACCTACAACGTGAAGGGTAGAATGTGGGAGAGTAGGGGGATGAATGTAGGCCATGACCAGTAAGGGCATTCTGAGGGCGTGCCAATACAGATGCCGCTGATTCAAGTCCTGTGTTTCACGTATCAAAAGATACTTTAGAATGGGGAGGGTCACCCGGTCATGGACCAAGCACAGGATTTCATGGGTGCCATTCAAACCATGCATTTTGTGGAATGCCTCATAGCAGTTTTGTTATTTGCATACTATACCTATAATATGCAGTACAGTATATATTATACAGCAAACAGCAAGAACTATGCCACAATATAACGAGAAATGCCCCAACATTGAAAAAGAAATATATGGGTTTATGGGTTACATTGCTTCCTGCTGGCTATACTGGTGATATATATATTGTTTTGTCGTCAATAGGTTAATATTTCTGTGCTTGGGGGTCTCTACACCCTGTGATCACCCCCTAAACACTCCAGTGATACAATAGTTCCTTAAGCACAGATCGTTCTACAGCAGTGTATTGATTGAGGTGGTCTCGTCTTTTACAATTATCACGATTTTCAAATCCCAAATCTCCCTATTTGAGAGAGCAGCACAGGGTGTTTATTCTCACAATAGGGGGTAAATGTATCAAGCTGAGAGTTTTCCGGCGGGTCTGAAAAGTGGAGATGTTGCCTATAGCAACCAATCAGATTCTAGCTATCATTTCGTAGAATGTACTAAATAAATGATAGCTAGAATCTGATTGGTTTTTCAAACCCGCCGGAAAACTCTCAGCTTGATACATTTACACCTAGGTCTAGGGTCACCCAGGAGACTGTAATAGGCAAAAAGAGGACACAGTAGGAAAGTACAATAGTGTAACATTTCCTTATTAATAAAATAATAATCAACAGTAGAACAATCTCAATAAATAGATAACAATGTATAGTAAGCAGTAGAAATGACAGACAGCTGGGTGTACAGCTGTAAGGGTGGCTTCACTTGTCTGTTACTCTTCTGTGTAACATGTCCACTGTTCCTTCCAAACTGAGCAATCTGTAAATTATACTCTTAGAGGGAGATTTTGAAAGGGACAGTTTTTTATTTTGGTTTGCAAACTGCCACACAGATGCGGTTCTTAGCCCCAAATTTACTTTCCTGTGGTTTGGAGAGGCTGAAAACTCAAACCGCATCCAAGTGTGGTGTTTTGCAATCTCCTAAATTGCGTGTGGTTCAATACAATCTGTGCATGGTTCAGTACAATCTGTGCATGGTTCAGTGCAAACTGTGTGTGGTTCAGTATAAGCTGCGTGTGGTGCAGTGCAAATTGCGTGTGGTTCAGTGCAAACTGCGTGTGGTTCAGTATATACTGTGTGTGGTTCAGTAGAAACTGCGTGTGGTTCAGTGCAAACTGCATGTGGTTCAGTGCAAACTGCATGCGGTTCAGTATATAGTGTGTGTGGTTCAGTAGAAACTGCGTGTGGTTCAGTACAAACCATGCGTGGTTCAGTATAAACTGCGTGTGGTTCAGTACAAACTGCGTGTGGTTCAGTATAAACTGAGTGTGGTTCAATATAAACTGCATATGGTTCAGTACAAATTGCGTGTGGTTCATTATAAACTGCGTGTGGTTCAGTGCAAATTGCGTATGGTTCATTATAAACTGCGTGTGGTTCAGTATAAACTGCGTGTGGTTCAGTACAAACTGCGTATGGTTCAGTGCAAACTGCGTGTGGTTCAGTATATACTGCGTGTGGTTCAGTGCAAACTGCGTGTGGTTCATTATAAACTGCGTGTGGTTCAGTATATACTGCGTGTGGTTCAGTGCAAACTGCGTATGGTTCAGTGCAAATTGCATGCGGTTTAAACCAGACCACACTGTAAATTTACCACTTACATTTGCTACAAGTACAGTTTTACCAACATCCTGCACCAGTGCATATATACACATTTTCAAGGGGGGATAGTACACACACCCAGTTTCCAAATATATTAACGGTGCTACGCTGCTGTGACTGAAAGCACAATACACAATCCCAAGATGCAGGGGCACTCATTAAGCACTAAGACCATATGTACACATAATTAATGACAGATATATGTCATACTATGCAGTAATATAAACTCTATAATAGAACAATTAGAATAAACACGAGGTTCTCGTATTGAGGATGCCGATCTACCACATCAAGGTGACCTCTTTAAGATGGGCAACTACACTAACAATTTATAATTTTATAATATGGGACTTGCTTCGTTTAGTCCCTATATTATATTATTACTGCAGAGTTTAACATATATCTGTTTGTAATTATGTATTTTGGATTATGATTAAATAAATATCCATTTATCTTAAATACGTAGTTCCATCTTGTTGATGGCATTTTAGATGTAGTATTTAATAATTAATAATACATAAAACTATTTTGAAATCGGTTCTAAATTTGATTGAATGTTGCCGGTTGAAGGGCCCAGAAATTGGTTGCAGCGCAATTGATTGGTCTGGTGTGACTGCCACGGCCGACATGCCCTTGAATGGTGCAACTTGAACTTGCATTTGTATTTTGAAGTTTGTGTTCAGTAGTGGCTCTTAAAGACTTTAAAATAAACTATAAAGTGTTTCCTAGTCGAGCATAATTATATAGTGTTTTTATATTCAAACAGTGAACATTATGGTGTTGGAAGTTCGCCGTTCAAGTGGAAAACGGTTACAAGTTAGCGATGAAGCTTGAAGATGTTCGAACCAATTTGCCCGTGGTCTAAACTGTTCGTGTTGCTTGAATTTCACTCAAATTTTTAGTTTAATCTTTATTTAAATAATTTACGTTGAATTGCGGCAAGGCAGTTTGAAAACTGCTTTGAAATTAATTTGAGCGTCTCAATTTAGAATATACATGTTTTAATACACAAGCATGCAATTCTAAAAAAAAATTGCAGTTAGGGGCTTAACAAAAGCCTTAGTAGCGTATATATGGACTTAAACCATGCCCAACAAGATCTGGGCCAGCTAGGTTTACCTGTTGGTGTTGCCGGCACTGCCACCATGATTTGCAGACATAAACTATCAAGATTTAGGCAGGACAGTCCTGATTCGAGGGTTCAGTCCCGCCATCCAATCAGAAAGCTTTGTCCTCTAGCCATCCAGCACCATTATCTGTCCTATTGTTATAATCTGAATGAGGTCACCTTGACGTGGTAGATGGGCGTCCACAGATTGATCAAAATCTGCACTAAGAATGTTTATTCTAGTACTAGTATAGAGTTTTTATTACTGCAGAGTATTATATATATATCTGTCTTTAATTATATATAAATATGGTCTCAGTGCTCAAAGAGTGTACTTGTATCTTGGATTGTGTGTATATAATATATATATTTCTCCCGGAAGGTCAAATACATTTGTTTTTTAGAAAATGATCTACGAGTAAAATAGCTACTAGATGTACAGTGACTACAGAAAATGAGAAGGAGACGCTAATTACTTCATGTCCTTTCTGCTTTTCCCCACACAGTACATCAGTGTGTAATTATAAAGCCGCCAGGACAAAATGTAGAGCAGCAAAGATCAGGAACATACCTTTTGCAGATGTTTTTTTCTGCTTAGTTAGGTAAATGTTAAATCTAAAAGGTGCAATTTTTCCAGTGGTTGACATACTTCATCAATCCTAATTTGTGAAATTGTTCATTCACTGATTCAAAGTCTGTATGAAAAAAAAAAGATGTTCATCTGATTAACTTTTAGCACGGGAACTGTAACTCTTTCAGGACCCCTTTTCTGCAAGTAGGTTCCCCATTTAAATGGCCGTTGCATGAGTACGTATGAGGAGGTTATAATTCAATGTGTGCACAGTTACATCCCCGTGTGCAGTAACTGTCATTTATATATTCTCAGATTCCCAGATTTGTCTGTTATTTTATTCATTTGTGAGCGTACAGATGATATGTTATTTAAGCATGCGGAAAATATGACATTAAACCAGAATGAGTTGACTTCCTACTACATCTAGGCACATTGTTACCTTCACTCACCCTATTGCATATTCCACTTTGAAAGAAAATGATGCCATGTTAGTCTTTGTAATTAACAAATTTAGGTAGATATTAGGCTAACACAGTAGACGGTGTTTCGCCGTTGGCAGTGCATGTGTTAGCTACATAAACAAGTTTCATCTTGGGTGTCGCAATAACCCAACATTAGTATGTCATGGATCATTCCCAAATATAGAGCTTTGGAATTTTCCCTTTTTCTGTTTCTTTGCACATTTAGCTTTTAATGGACTGGAGACCACTAAAATTGGGGCTATAGGGCTCATATAGAGTCAGGTATAAGTCCGAAACATAAGTGCGAAACGCGCTTTTCCATTCCGTGCATGCAAGTTATAAAGAGTATATCTCAGTCTGTACGTGTAGAGAGGCAGAACGAGGGGGGGGGGAAGGGGCAGGTAGCATAGTCCATGTACAGTACAGGTTAATGCACCTCACATACTACGTTGAGAAGGAAGCAGACACAACAGATACACCGCCCCCTGGTGGAAGGTCTGTGCTACTGATGATTATCATCAGCATGGACCTTGGATTTGACGTTAAATAAAAAAAATGAGCGAACACCCCCACCCCCCAAAGACGCAAAAACAAACTAACACTAGCGCTGGCTAGGTTGGTATTGGAGATGTCGGGGGACAAAAAGCATGTGGTCCCCTGAAATTGCCAATACCAGCACTGCTATAGTGCCATCAGGCTGAGCTGGTGGCACCATTGCTGGAAAACCCACAGTGTGGGGTCTCAAGCCTCAGTGACAACCAGCCCTAGGCTGGTCAGCACGCGGCTGAATTCCTTAGGGGGATTGGGCCCACAAAAATTGGGAACCCCCCTCCTTAGAAATAACCAGCCCTGTGCTGCCCGTCCTGTACTAGGACTCTTCCAACACCCAAGGTGCAGCGGGTGTGGGGTAATAAGTAAAACAAAAAAGTTTAATCAACATTTTTTCTTTGTGGTGAACTATAGGTCTCAGCATGCCCGGTCCGCCTTTAAGTGGCAGGGCATGTTGGCTGTCAGGGCATATTGGGACATTAGGAACCACAAGGGCCAGCTTGCCTTGTGCCAATGCAGTGTGCTTTGTTCGGGGACCCCAAAAAGATACTTCCCAATAGAATGTGCTTTATATCTGACAATCAGAGGACGCCAAAGACAGAACTGAACATTTGCATGAGTCAGATTATCTTATATTAAGAATAAGTTACTTATAAAGTACAAGTACAATGACTTTAATGTATTAATGTTTCTCTGCAGACAATGGCTGGCCACAAAGAGCTGTTAAGTGCTTTCTCAGCTGGGAGGCGATTGTCCACGACCTCTCTACATGGCACTTACCTCTCGTCAACAGCGCGCTCGCGGCCAAGAAGTCTGGAAGATGTTATCGTTGGAGAGTACCTGGATGAGATTGAAAGACCAGCAACAGCTCACCAGTTTTTACCTCGGTAATAAAATTACATTACTGTCCAACAGTGGTTTAGCGTTTAAATTCGGTCTCCACATTAACACAGTTATATCTTGGATAGTAATGGAACTTAGTCATTACAGAAAGTAAGGCAAAAAAAGGAGTAAATGTTCTCCGGGACAAACCATGTTACACTGCAAGGGGAGCAAATTAGTTTATTATTTTGCACATAAGTTAAATACTGGCTGTCTTTTCATCTAGCACACAAATACTTGATAGCTTTATTTTTACACTGAAATTGAAAGTTTATCTAGGACATGCCCTACCCCAACTATAAATCTGATATTGGAGGCGGACAGTAATGGTAAAGCCACCTGTGAGGAGTTTGTATGTTCTCCCCGTGTTTGCGTGGGTTTCCTCTGGGTGCTCCGGTTTCCTCCCACACTCCAAAAACATACTGGTAGTTTAATTGTCTGCTATCAGATTTACCCTAGTCTTTCTGTGTGTGTGTGTGTGTTAGGGAATCTAGGGCTAGATTTACTAAACTGCAGGTTTGAAAAAGTGAAGATGTTGCCTATATCAACCAATCAGATTCCACATTCTGCAAACTGACAGCTAGAATCTGATTGGTTGGTATAGGCAACATCTCCACTTTTTCAAACCCGCAGTTTAGTAAATATACCCTTTACACTGTAAGCTCCTATGGGGTAGAGACTGATGTTAGTGAGTTCTGCACTGCGAAATTAGTGGCACTATCATCCATCATCATCATCAGTTGCTGCTGATGATGATGGATGTTAGCCATTAAAACAAATTCTGGCTTTACCTTTTCCAGAATGATGTAAGGTAGAGAAGCACCACCATGGCTGCTCTCTGAGGAACAGCACATGCAGCATGCTGGGCAGATTAATTACATATAAATATATCACTTTTTTCAGCTATTTCATTGAGCTCTGTAATCAGGGATGTGTATGCCATGGTATGAGGTGAGGACCCCACCTTAGGTTTCAGCAGGTAAAGGGGGGATATGTGTTATTTCATGCAGCAGGAGGTACCCACTGATTGGTCAGTAAATGTTGGAATGTATAACGAGTACCCTAAAAACATCCCATCACCTTCCTCTATTCCCTCCCTCTCCGGTGATCTTCTGATCTAGTAGGAAGTGTGTATTAATCGCGTAAATCACTGACCATTGACCTCAGACCTCCTTCTGTAAGACATGGAGCAACCTAGCCAAAAAAAAAGACAAGTAACTTTATCAAGCTGCAGGTTTGAAAAAAAGGAGATGTTGCCTATAGCAACCAATCAGATTCTAGCTTTCATTTATTTAGAACATTCTATAAAATGACAACTAGAATATGATTGGTTGCTAAAGGCAACATCTCCACTTTGTCAAACCCGCAGCTTGATAAATTTACCCCCAAGTTTTTTTGTTTTGTTTGAGGAAATAAAGCTAAATTCTGCACCATGTGTGGTTCAAGTGCAGGGAGCGGCTTCAAGCTACACGTAGGCCAAGGACAGTTACACAAGATTACTTAATCTCAAATATCGGACATACCTGCTCTTTTGGCAGTTATTGATTGTTGTCCTTTTATTTTCTATAGAAGTTACAAAACCCCCTATGCCAAGAAATCAGCCAGACGCCGCCAAGACAGTTTGTTTGGCGATGAACCTATGTCTGGCCCAACCTCTCCTTCTCTATCTGTGTGTGTATCGAGAAGGTCAACATCTCAAGATTGTTCCTCACTTCAGAAAGCATCAGTTCAAGGCAGCAATGTGGTTTCACATGTCAACCCCGAGAAGTCAGACATCACTGACAATCCCTCCCTCTCATCACGATCCAAGAGAAACAGGCCCGCCAGTGCCCCTCAGGGGCATCTTAGGTAATCAAACAAAAGCATTTCCTTGTCGTTTCGATCTCCGTCTTTCTATGCCAAGGAACGACACATGTTAAGTAGAGTTCATTTGTTTGCCTAACACTCTTACAGTGGTGCTGCTTACACCATGTTATCTCCTGAACACAGTAAATGCAGTTACAGTTGTGTAACATTTCACCTCAACTGAATTGTTGTTAGATAAACAGAATGCAAAACATCTGAATATTTAAAATATGTTATTCTATCAGAAAGGATCCAGTTCTTGTTGTGACTCTCATTTCAATGCTGTACTATAGAAAATTCATACTCATAAATATTCATTATTTAAAATAACATGTTTTCCTGAGTAAAGCAGGGGAACTCCTATATCAGTGAGGTGCTGTATTCAACAAGTGTTTCATTAATAATAACATTCCAGTGGTCCCTAGTAAATTCATAGGCTGCCTTGCTACTGATATTATGTCAGCCATTTTGTCCCTTAGTGATGTCACTGGTCTTTAGTAAATTTATTGGCTGGCTTGTCACAGATATTTAGGTCAGCCATTTTGTCCCTGAGTGATGTCACTGGACCTTAGTAAATTCATTGGCTGGCTTGTCACATATATTTAGGTCAGCCATTTTGTCCCTTAGTGATGTCACTGGACCTTAGTAAATTCATAGGATGGCTTGTCACGGATATTAGGTCAGCCATTTTGTCCCTTAATGATGTCACTGGACCTTAGTAAATTCATAGGATGGCTTGTCATGGATATTAGGTCAGCCATTTTGTCCCTGAGTGATGTCACTAGTCATTTGTAAATTCATAGGCTGCCTTGTCATGGATATTAGGTCAGCCATTTTGTCCCTTAGTGATGTCACTGGACCTTAGTAAATTCATAGGATGGCTTGTCACGGATAATTAGGTCAGCCATTTTGTCCTATAGTGATGTCACTGTTTCTTAGTAAATTGAGAGCCTGCATTCTCCTGAACCTTATTTCAGCTGAATATATTAATATATTTGCACTTTGATCAATGCAGATATATATATTTCTCTTGTAAAGATGCACTTAATCCTTATTTCTAGAACTTAAATGCCTTGAAAATATGTGGTTTGATACCAGACTAAAACCAACAGCCATGAATATGCATATACATAAATAAAATAACATTTGCAGTTAGAGTAGGGCTAATAACTATCTGTGTATTAATATTTACATTGTGTTGGACTGCATTTAGCCGTTTACTGATCTAATGGTTACAAACACATTATTATTACAAATAAGGTTTTACTGTTCCTCTAAAAGATATATATGCATGTAATATAAAGTTGTTGCTAAGTAAACGACTGTTTTTTTAAAATCCATAGATATATATGAAAGACGATGTACTCAGAATAAAATAATAATAAAATATACTTGTCCTACGGATATAGGTATAAATATCTGTAAACAATATCTGTATAAACACTGAGTTCTGGGGGTAAATGTATCAAGCTGCGAGTTTCCGTCGGGTTTGAAAAAGTGGAAATGTTGCCTATAGCAACCAATCAGATTCTAGCTGTGATTTTGTAGAATGTACTTTATAAATGATAACTAGAATCTAAATGGTTGCTATAGGCAACATCTCCACTTTTTCAAACCCGACGGAAACTCGCAGCTTGATATATTTATCCCCTGATGACACCACTTTTAATCGGAGAGTACTGATGTCATCATTTCCCTGTTTATTAGGAAACCAGTGGATTATAGGGAATAATGCATCCACCACTAAAAATTATTAAGGATATTAGATGTCCCCCAGAAGACCTATGACCTCTATAACAGTACCCGGCCTGCGTTCTTGTGTCTTTATATGAACATGGAACTCCGCAGTGACTTATAATATGCTTATAATCTACAGTAAGGGGTACATTATTCCATATGTCATTTGTGTGCATAGTAAAACAATATGATTCTGGTCCTGGATGATGCTATATGATCTATGTTTGTCTATGCGCCTGTTTTTATTTTTTAGCTACATAATAATGATCCCCATATTCATATAAGATAAGGTTGATGCTATATTTTACAAGATACGACCAGTTTATAGTTTTGAGTTATGTCATAGTTGCCAACATTGGCAGCTTGTGTCCCAGGAGGTCCAGGGGTCAGGTGGGTGTGTGGGGCCGGGGCTCGAAGAATGCTGTCACCACCCTTTTCGACCAATAAAACTAGGGGACGGGGCCACAATGATGCGTCCATGACGCCAATAAGCCCCACCCTCTCTCCCGGGAGTCCGGGAGACTGACCCAGATTTCGGGAGTCTCCCGGATATTCCGGGAGAGTTGGCAAGTATGAGTTATGTGTAGTATTATCAGTCAATCATAATCATACAACTCCCATCATGCTTTGCCAAACTCTGCTAACTGATGAGTACCACTATATGTCTACTATGTACCTGAAATACATGTAAATTTATCCCCCCAAAAAAATATTTAATAAATACCCCCTAGAGGATTACATATGTTTATATTTTTAGTCATTTTGCACCCCTTGAATCTGTGTGTGATACCCCCGAGGGTCCACGTACAACAGGTTAAAGATTCCTGGTATGAGCACACGAAACGTTATTAAATACAGCGACTGTCTGCAGATTGCAGGACGATTTACAATTCAATTTAGTTGCCCTCTTTATGGGCCTGTATGAGTAAAAATTCGGCTGCAAAATATGGTGGTGCTTAGTTTGAATTGTAAGATACATCCAACGCAAAGCATAATAAAATAATAAATGTTTATGATGTCACCTACATAAGAGATAATAGTGTCTTGACAGTGATATTAATAAATCCAATAGTCACATTTTCCATATAAAGTGTATTGAAACACAAACAACATCTGTCATGTATTTACTTTATAAATGACACTTATATTTACACACGTTTACTGTGCTCGTCTTACACTTGCCTGTCCCCGTTCTACACCTCCAGGCGTAAGACGTCGCAAGTCTGAGATACCGACGCATTTTGGTACTTAGGCGCAGTAGGGAAATGATTTACACTCTGCAAATGGATTGACGTCAACAGTTTATCATTATTATAAGAATTTACAGTGATTATATAGCTATTTTATATGTGTGCAATCTATGTAATATGAGACCGGAAAGATTCACCTATAAGGTACTTTGAATTTCTCAGGTGTTCAGTGAGAAAACATCACTCATCCTCTGGTGGAGGACGAGGAGCGCCCGTGTTTAAGCGCCAACCCTGGGTGATTAGAGCCACAGCTTACAAAAACGGAAGCCACTCTACGGCCGTTAAAGTGTCTGCACCCACAATCCCGCTGGTAATTATTGTGATGTCATCTGTTGACGTGTATTTGTACATTGAAGATGTCTCTTCCTCTCTGTGTTTGTTTTAAAAATTAGTTTGAAGTTATAAGGCTTGCAGAAACATATTCTATGTATACGTTCCACGATATAAGTCACAAATATGTGTGTTAAGCCCTTAAAAATTACAAAAGGGATTATTTATTTTTATTAAAACATGCAAAGCTGACTCCTATCACTGCTGACGGGTTGAAAATATTTTTTGGGTAATGTCTTCTCTAACCCAAAATATCTAAAAATGTTATATTCATATTCACAAGTAGACATACTTAATTAATCCTTAATCTTTCCACTGCTAAGGACTAGTGGTCTTTGTCAAGAACACTAACAAGGGGGCCATGCTACCGTAGCTTTGAGATCGGACAACCCATGGTGCGCTGTACACTTATGGCAGACATATAAATAAACCTATACATGCATACAAAGTATATTCTAGGATCCATAAGTGTGTAACTGTCTAAAATGAGATTTTATCCACAATCTGAAAAATGAATCCATCAAATTTTGCCTTGGATTGACTCAAGACCCCCCCCCCCAAATAAATAAATAAATAAATAAATAAAAGGGTATGGGAAAGAAAGGTAAAAAAGAAAACACAAAAAACATAAAATAAAATAAAACTTTGTTGTAAGTAATTAAACTGACTGACAAAATATGACAAATGCAAAAGTATATGATGTTTTTATTATTATTATTATTATTATTATTATTATTTTATTATATGTTTGTATAATGTCATGTGTTCTCATCCAATTGTGGCATATTTCATAACATATTTTTTTGGGGTAGACAACATTTTTTAGAACATTAATAATTCGACAATAAGTTTACAGCATTCTTTTACCGTACTTTCACCATATACACATAAGAGTTTAAACTTAAAGCTCAACTTCCAAACATCCCATCTTATGTTATTACGCCTGAGCAGTGACATCACTCTTCCTGAATTGAAAGAAAAAAATGTTCACTTATCAACTGTGACAACTTTAATTTATGTATCAAATGTAATCTGAAATTGTTGTCTACCAAATTAACATTGTACATGTAATTTAATCTTATTTTCTGACATTCTTAAAGCAAAGTTGTTGCATATGTATATATATAGATAGATAGATATAGATAGTTGTTTGTGTATATATAAATATATATATATATCTATATATATATATATATATATATATATATATATATATATATATATATATAGCGAGAGAGATAGAGAGAGGGAGATGTGTTCATGTGTGTATATATATTTATATATATATAGATACATATATTTATATAGATATATACATATGTATATATATATGTATATATATATATATATATATATATATATACATATATATATATATATATGTGTGTGTGTGTATATATATATATATATATATATATATATATATATATATATTGCTATCCTTTTAAAATAATCACAAGCGGCTTTAGAATAGGATATTATAAGTTGGCTCCATTTTTACTCCTTTTAAAAACATATGCTACTTTTATCTACATTTTAAAATTCAATACATTGTGATTGTCCGTTCCTTTGTCAAGAGGCACTGCAACAAAGGGGTTAATGAACTAGATACGTCGTTTCTATATCCAACCAGTCAATTTATGACTAAAATCTCCCTCAGATCCATAGCGGGTGGTTTAAATACATAAAAAAATAAATATTTGACACTGTAATGGATTTTTTCACTTACCTTTTGTCTCTGCTTGCAGTTCCTGGAGAGATGCACTGTGAGGCTGAAGCTAAACATGGCCGCCCGACGAGTTTTCCTGTCAGACGGTACAGAGGCTTTTGAACCGAAAGACATACCTCATGATACTGATGTTTATATCTCCACCGGAGAGCCTTTCACAGATCCTCTGAAAAATGTTAAAGGTACTAAAAAAAAAAAAAAAAAAGAAAAGAATATAACTAAAGCGTTTGGCTTTAGGGTCTAAGAATAATTTTTCACTCAGTCTTTTGCTTGGTTTAACAAAACTAATGTTTACTCATTTACAGCTCAGTAAGAGTATAATGTGCCTAATGAAAGAGGAATCTACTGACAGACACGTTTATTGCCCTTCATTAGCATTGGTGCTTAATTTAATATAGATCTGAATAGACATTAGGGAGCCTGCAGGAGGTTAAATGGAGAAAAATATAAGAAATTAAATAGCAGATTATTGAATTTGCTGTTTAGTTTCAGTGACACCTAACAGACACATCCCATTAGGCATGCCATACCAGATACAGAAACGCTTCAAAGTAAGGTAATTAATGTATTGACTTACGAGCATAAACGATTAAACCCTAAAAATCTAAGTTTGTAATATTAACGCCCAAAAAAGCCCTCGGCAGTCACTGAAACGGTGTAAATCATATTTTAACTGCATTTCAAGCACCTGATATATTCAAAACTACCTGGTTAGTCTCTGCAAAGACAGTTCCGTGATGATAATTACTAATCATAGAATTATTGTCATTTAACTTTCAATTTCTGTGTAAAACAGCAAAACAAAAGCATTGTTGCATTAATCGGTGATTATAAACGATAAAATATTCGGCGAAGGAAAAAAAAATACTTGTTTTGTTTAAAAACGATTAGATATAATTTAACATTAAACACATTAAACACTGTAACATTATTATTATTTTTGAATAAAATAATCCTGTCAGGACGGTTAGATGTTCCATTTTATTCAGGGAATGTATTATATATTTTTTTATTTTTTTTGCTTCTATGTTGGTAAAATACTTCTCTTTCCTCTTGCAGGGAATCCCCACCCCACCTTGTTTTCTTAAATAATTGTGTTGCTTAAACTGCTTTCATATGAACCCGGGATATTATCGGGGCGGCAGAAGCTCTTATCTGTCAAATTCCTGGTAGACGCCGTTCATACGGAACACGGGTCTACCCGGGTCTCCATGGCAACATCACAAGAGGAGCTCTGATTGGCTCCTCTTGTGATGTTAACATAATGTCTGGTGAGACGTGTATCACTATTCATAGTGCGAGTGACCCGGGTCAGACCCGGGAATTACTTCACCCAGGTCGGCTGACCCAGGAATTAGACCTGGAGTCATTCATACTGCAGCCTAGACCCGGGTTGGGACTTCAGTATGAAAGGGGTATTAGTTGTGTATGAGTCAGTTTCTCCATTAGCTTATAATATTATAAGGTGTATTAATGCTTGCGGTTGTTTACAGCTTTGTTCTCCGATAAGAATGAGGCTGCAGGCTTTTGTACAGGTCAAAAAAATCTGATGCGACATCTAATCTCTAATATAATTTACAGTTGGGAGTGCGCTATTCTTTAGGATACACAAGTTTTCCTAAGGGACTCTGAAGTGATGACATCAGAACTCGCCCATTATAAGCGATAACATCACAATTCATTGTTCATACAGATGCTATTTATAGGCTTTTATATATATATATATATATATATATATATGTATGTATATGTATATGTATATGTATGTATATATATATATATATATATATATATATATATATATATATATATATATAAATATATATATACATATATAGTAATGTGATTTTTTTAATGAGATCACATCATTCTCAGGGGGCAAAATGTACCAAACTGCAATTTTCCGGCGGGTTTGAAAAGTGGGGATGTTACCCATAGCAACCAATCAGATTCTAGCTATTATTTTGTAGGATGTACTAAATAAATGATAACTAGAATCTGATTGGTTGCTATAGGCAACATCTCCACTTTTCAGACCCGCAGGAAACTCGCAGTTTGATACATTTAACCCTTAGGGGTCGATTCAGTTTCAGCGTTAGTACTATTACCTTAAATACGGTAATTTTAGCCCAGATTTTTACTTGCGGCCCCCGAGAGGTGCGAGCAAAAATCAGTGTTAACATTACCGTACTAACGGTAGTACTGCGCACTTTTACCGTACTAACAGTAAAAGTGCGCAGGTCGTGTTATTCCTGGAATAATGCAGCCGAATTGAATTGGCCCCTTAGAGTGTTATTTTTGAATTATTTCTATGGTTTGGGGCTGATAATCAGTTGTGATATCACAGGTGCAGGGTTCTGTATTGGTTAGTGTGAGTATGTGATGTTAATTTGATTTTGCATAGACACAATAGATTTCGCTTTACCTGTCACTTCCCAACCCATCAAACTTCTATAATGCATGTATTCATGGATCTAATTGAATTATTATTTGCTTGTGAAGATAGAAAACACCCTGTATAATCTGCATTATAGTTCCATGTGGTTGGTTTATTGGCTGTGAGTATGTGAGAAATGCTCCCCGTTGTCTGTAGTGTAACTAGTGTTTCTTCTAATGACATTTTAAGGGCCACTAAACCTGAATTGTGACATGCTGTGGACACTACAAGTTGCACTTTCCAGCAGTAGGTACAGGTCTAAGCAGGGCCGTAAGTAGGGCTGTGCGACAGAGGCGACCGCCCAGGGCGCAACGCTGCAAGGGGGTGCAATTTAGGAATATTTTAGGTAAATTTGGTTAAAATTGAGGGCTAGGAGGGCGGCATATGTCTTTCTCGCCCCGGGCGCTAGAATTCTAAGTTACGGCTCTGGGTCTAAGGGACCTGTCTATTAAATCTCAGCGATAAGTGTATTTTATTAAAATGCATAGCGGGGAAGTTTTCCCCAAATAACACACACTGTGGCATAACCTTTTACCAAACCAAATAAAGACACGGACACCAAATTAAAGTTGGAATGAATGACGGTATTTATTAATATTTAAACTAATAGGACTGTAAGGCGGACGAGAGCAGGGCAGTCAGGAACGCAAAACCAATAAAGGTGGAAAGGTCAGACCATAGTACCACCAACCCAGGATCATACCTTATCTATTGGCCGGTGCTAAGATCAAGTCCAGCGGCAAGACTACGCCCCCTATTAACTCCGCCAGTATAAACCATACAAACTGGCCCAATGGTCCTCCTAACATACGGACCAACCATAGTATGACACCATAACCACAGAGGGGTAGTGACCTATGACAAGATCACCCGAGCACCATATGCACAGTTACCGACTGCACTGCTTTCCTACTCTAATCAACTACAACTCCAAAGTTACCCAAGAAATTGCAGGGAGGGCGGGAGGAATCCGGAAGCAGGAAGAACTATATCCTGTCTGCACTGACTTATAACTGTGTATAAGTCCCAACCCCTTCCTGCTCCCATTGGCTGAAAATCCAGGAATCCACAGATAATAGGTTCTTTGGCAAGTCACTCACCCGCATGATTTTAACTGCGTTTAGTCTAATGGACACACTTAGCTTATCGCAGCCATAAAATTTGTCTTATTAAATATGGCTTTTATGGCTTTTATCGCTGTGGCAGCAGATCGATACTAAGCTTCTACAGTGAGAGCTGTTCAGTGCGATAAGTGTTAGTCCTGATACACAGTGCAAAAAAATCTCTCCCGATGCGACATCGTTAATGATTTTACCAACGACTGAGAGTCCCGATCAGCATGCAGATTCCTGTGTACACACTATACACGTTTTACAAGATTTACCTTCAGGTCTGTGCTCTTCATCTGTCATAACCATTGGCTGAAAAGATTGTGACTCTGTAAACTCTATAGATCTCTGCCTACACTATTAGTCGTGAGCGCTTACACACTGTAGATTTTGCCTGACATTGTTCCATTGTTCATAGAGAGGTTTAGTGCGGTTATATAAAAGAAACGATACAGGGGTAAATGTATGAAGCTCCGGGTTCTTCAACACCTGCAAGTTCGGCTTCATACATTTACCCCACAATCTGCTTTGGACTGAAAACATGATACACACTAATGCGATATCGGTTCTAACAGTCGTTTATCGGGTGATTGGCACGAAGGCAATTAGGTGAAAAACCTGTAGTGTGTACCCAGTCTTATCAAGCTCGAGGTCCCTGTTCTCTTCTACTGAGCATGTGTGGTCACTCGCTGCCCGGTTGGGGCTTCCAGTTACAATGCTATTGAAATAAATAAATAAAAGCTTTTATACATGAAAATATAGCAGTAGATATAATTTACAAGTTATATTATATCTCACCCCCAGAAAATAATATTTATTTTCTAGGGAACGTGATAATAGCCCTATGCATGTTAAAAAGATATTGTCAGGCACCATAACTGCGCTTCCCTGCGCTCGGACAGGAACGGACGTGTTCTCCTCTCAGCACGGCAACAGGGCACAGCCTGGCTAATAGAACCGGGGCGCTCATCTGAATCTGATAACCGCCTTTTCTCTAATTAGGAGGGTTTTTTTTAAACCCAGCTCTGACCAAGTGCCAGAATAGCAGTTGTCTTGAGCTCTGGTTCCTGTGAAACCTTCCTCTCACTGATATTTAACCCTTTGGATTTACTATTTGGTCTTGACCCTTGCCTGGGCCTTGACTATAATTTCTCTCCACATTTCGGATTTACTGAATTCTGTTTTGACCTCGACTATGTGTCCAACGGAGCACAGAACAGTTGGTGAGTATACAACTCTTACAAGTATTTATGTTGTTATCTAAGAGCAATTAATTTATATACCTATTGGGCCTGAGTCATTGAGGAGAGTAAGGCAAAAAAAAAGGAGTAAATTCTGGACAAACCAAGTTACAATGCAAGGGGTGCAAATTAATTTATTATTTTGTAGGTAAGTCAAATACTGGCTGCTTTTTCATCTAGCACACAAATACTTGATAGCTTTATTTTTACACTGAAATGTAAAGTTGATCTAGGACATGCCCTACCCCAACTATAAATCTGTCCCCACATTTTAAATTTACCCCCCCCCTCCAATGCAACATGGTTTTGCCAAGGTGCAAAGTTACTCCTTTTTTTTTTAGCTTTGCTCTCCTTAATGACTCAGGCCCATTAAGAGAGAAGGTAGACCTCTTCTCACACACACTATCGCATTCATTCTGTGAACAACAGGAGAATATATCATTGATTATACAGTGAAAAATGTATTAGGGCAACCTATCGTGACAAAGGGTTTCTTGAACTTCAAACTCGAATACTGTAATGTTCGCTATGCTAATTAGAAACAAATATTACAAATGCTATAAAAGTAGCCATTTAAGCTACATGGCAACTTTTTATATTTTATTTCAACATCTTTGGTTTAAATGCAAGATGCGAGCTCGAATCTTGAACTGCAAATTAGGCTGTGACAGTTTAACCCCGATTTGAAGCCAAAAATCACAATTGCACCGTGAATAGGTCCAAGGCCATCAAACCGGACTTTTCATCGAATTTCAAACTGGTATGATTCATGCATCTCTAGTCATTAGTTCCTGGTGAATAGATAAGTTGCATTCTTATGAATATTGCCCATAAATTGCCTCCACTGTGCCTAGGTGACAGATACACTCTAAGCTGGTAATAGGGGATTGACATGGATTTCAACTAACATTCACGTTTAGCATTCATTTGCATGCAGGTCATTAGTCAGATTTGATTGGCTGATGTCAGGTTCCGCCCACAAAGACGGAGGTTCCGTACCCTTATATCTGGCTCTGCGTGTGCTCACTGCTTAAAGGGCAAATACGTCCCTGGGCACATATTTGTTATTACTTCCCACCAAGAAAAACACATGTAATCTCCATAAAATAATTTGATGCCTATTTCTCATGCTGTCCGTCATGCATATTGTATATATTTCTGTGTTTTATTTCCTAGGTGTTCTGCTGCTGTTGTCGCTGTCGTTTTAATATTAATGCCAGAAACAACTTTGTTGTGCACATCGGAATACTAGGACAATGAAAAATAATATCAATAAACGTATATATAGCGTAAGCTGTGGACAGTCTAGAATCTATTTAACATATGCTTATGTTTCGTAAAATATTAAAGGGACACTATCATTATAATTGTGTGACTAAACCTAGCTGTTAAAGGACATCTATTTTCTACAGATAATATTTTGCTACATTGAAATTTCTTCACTGCTTTGTTCTTGCATCGCAGAACTGCCTATGTTGTCTGTCTATTCTCTGTTTCTCAGTAACGTGCCATTTTTTGCTGTGAAATAGTTGGTAGTTGGAGTTGTCGCTAATTTGCTGATCCACTAGCTGCAAAATTTGCATATGAGCGGCGCATTTTATTTTGCGCTGTTTGCCTCTGTAGCTCTTTGCTGTCATTCTCAGGTGTTTGTAGATACCTACATACAAGTGGCAGAAAAAATAAAATCCCAAAAAAAGAATTCTGTGCCATGCAGAGACCTGACCATTTGCTTCCAAGAGATATTGATCTGTTCCCAAATGTAGTACTTGCTGGACTGACAAACGCTTGTTATGCATGAATTCCTTAATTGAGTCTAGAATTATTTAGTCATAAAGTCAGTGCTAAATGCAACACCCCGCTTCTAGGATCTATGTAGGAAATTCAACATAAGGGGAAAAAGGAGGACAGTGGGAATGTCACTCACCGGACGGTTAGTGCCTCTGGTTTGGGACATGGGTCTCTCTCTCTCTTGTCGGCGCCTGTTCTGCGCCGCGGCCGTCCGCCATCTTGACCAAGGATTGCGCATGTGCAGAAACCATGGACTGTTTAAACCTTGCTCATAGTCTTATTGGTCAATCAATCACCTCTCACTACTTAAGGCACCTGTTACTCTATTACCGTTGCCTGTTCTTGGTTCTCATTCCCTTGTGACTCCGACGCGTTTCCGGTTTCTACTCGTGCTCTCTGTTTGCTGTGGAACATACCTGCGCCTGGACAAGCCTTCTCTCTATATCGTGGTACAACTGGCCAGCCGCAGACCACTCCACGCTACCTTGTTACATACCTGCACCTGGACAAGCCTTCTCTCCATATCATGGTACAACTTGCTAGTCGCAGACCACTCTACGCTACCTTGTTACATACCTGCACCTGGACAAGCCTTCTCTCCATATCATGGTACAACTTGCCAGCCGCAGACCACTCTACGCTCCCTTGTTACATACCTGCACCTGGACAAGCCTTCTCTCCATATCATGGTACAACTTGCTAGTCGCAGACCACTTCACGCTACCTTGTTACATACCTGCACCTGGACAAGCCTTCTCTCCATATCAGTGGTACAACTTGCTAGTCGCAGACCACTCTACGCTACCTTGTTACATACCTGCACCTGGACAAGCCTTCTCTCCATATCGTGGTACAACTTGCTAGTCGCAGACCACTCCACGCTACGTTGTTACATACCTGCACCTGGACAAGCCTTCTCTCCATATCGTGGTACAACTTGCTAGTCGCAGACCACTCCACGCTACCTTGTTACATACCTGCACCTGGACAAGCCTTCTCCCCATATCATGGTACAACTTGCTAGTCGCAGACCACTCTACGCTACCTTGTTACATACCTGCACCTGGACAAGCCTTCTCTCCATATCATGGTACAACTTGCTAGTCGCAGACCACTCTACGCTACCTTGTTACATACCTGCACCTGGACAAGCCTTCTCTCCATATCATGGTACAACTTGCTAGTCGCAGACCACTCTACGCTACCTTGTTACATACCTGCACCTGGACAAGCCTTCTCTCCATATCATGGTACAACTTGCTAGTCGCAGACCACTCTACGCTACCTTGTTACATACCTGCACCTGGACAAGCCTTCTCTCCATATCGTGGTACAACTTGCTAGTCGCAGACCACTCCACGCTACCTTGTTACATACCTGCACCTGGACAAGCCTTCTCCCCATATCATGGTACAACTTGCTAGTCGCAGACCACTCTACGCTACCTTGTTACATACCTGCACCTGGACAAGCCTTCTCTCCATATCATGGTACAACTTGCTAGTCGCAGACCACTCTACGCTACCTTGTTACATACCTGCACCTGGACAAGCCTTCTCTCCATATCGTGGTACAACTTGTCAGCCGCAGACCACTCCACGCTACCTTGTTACATACCTGCACCTGGACAAGCCTTCTCTCCATATCAGTGGTACAACTTGCTAGTCGCAGACCACTCTACGCTACCTTGTTACATACCTGCACCTGGACAAGTCTTCTCCCCATATCATGGTACAACTTGCTAGTCGCAGACCACTCCACGCTACCTTGTTACATACCTGCACCTGGACAAGTCTTCTCCCCATATCATGGTACAACTTGCTAGTCGCAGACCACTCTACGCTACCTTGTTACATACCTGCACCTGGACAAGCCTTCTCTCCATATCATGGTACAACTTGCTAGTCGCAGACCTCTCTACGCTACCTGATAACATACCTGCACCTGGACAAGCCTTCTCTCCATATCAGTGGTACAACTTGCTAGTCGCAGACCACTCTACGCTACCTTGTTACATACCTGCACCTGGACAAGCCTTCTCTCCATATCAGTGGTACAACTTGCTAGTCGCAGACCACTTAACGCTACCTTGTTACATACCTGCACCTGATCAAGCCTTCTCTCCATATCATGGTACAACTTGCTAGTCGCAGACCTCTCTACGCTACCTGATAACATACCTGCACCTGGACAAGCCTTCTCTCCATATCAGTGGTACAACTTGCTAGTCGCAGACCACTCTACGCTACCTTGTTACATACCTGCACCTGGACAAGCCTTCTCTCCATATCGTGGTACAACTGGCCAGCCGCAGACCACTTAACGCTACCTTGTTACATACCTGCACCTGGACAAGCCTTCTCTCCATATCGTGGTACAACTTGCCAGCCGCAGACCACTTCACGCTACCTTGTTACATACCTGCACCTGGACAAGCCTTCTCTCCATATCAGTGGTACAACTTGCTAGTCGCAGACCACTCTACGCTCCCTTGTTACATACCTGCACCTGGACAAGCCTTCTCTCCATATCGTGGTACAACTTGCTAGTCGCAGACCACTCTACGCTCCCTTGTTACATACCTGCACCTGGACAAGCCTTCTCTCCATATCATGGTACAACTTGCCAGCCACAGACCACTTAACGCTACCTTGTTACATACCTGCACCTGGACAAGCCTTCTCTCCATATCAGTGGTACAACTTGCCAGCCGCAGACCACTTCACGCTACCTTGTTACATACCTGCACCTGGACAAGCCTTCTCTCCATATCGTGGTACAACTTGCCAGCCGCAGACCACTTCACGCTACCTTGTTACATACCTGCACCTGGACAAGCCTTCTCTCCATATCGTGGTACAACTTGCCAGCCGCAGACCACTCTACGCTACCTTGTTACATACCTGCACCTGGACAAGCCTTCTCTCCATATCATGGTACAACTTGCCAGCCGCAGACCACTCTACGCTACCTTGTTACATACCTGCACCTGGACAAGCCTTCTCTCCATATCATGGTACAACTTGCCAGCCGCAGACCACTTAACGCTACCTTGTTACATACCTGCACCTGGACAAGCCTTCTCTCCATATCAGTGGTACAACTTGCTAGTCGCAGACCACTTCACGCTACCTTGTTACATACCTGCACCTGGACAAGCCTTCTCTCCATATCAGTGGTACAACTTGCCAGCCGCAGACCACTTCACGCTACCTTGTTACATACCTGCACCTGGACAAGCCTTCTCTCCATATCAGTGGTACAACTTGCTAGTCGCAGACCACTCTACGCTCCCTTGTTACATACCTGCACCTGGACAAGCTTTCTCTCCATATCATGGTACAACTTGCCAGCCACAGACCACTTAACGCTACCTTGTTACATACCTGCACCTGGACAAGCCTTCTCTCCATATCATGGTACAACTTGCCAGCCGCAGACCACTTCACGCTACCTTGTTACATACCTGCACCTGGACAAGCCTTCTCTCCATATCATGGTACAACTTGCTAGTCGCAGACCTCTCTACGCTACCTGATAACATACCTGCACCTGGACAAGCCTTCTCTCCATATCAGTGGTACAACTTGCTAGTCGCAGACCACTCTACGCTACCTTGTTACATACCTGCACCTGGACAAGCCTTCTCTCCATATCAGTGGTACAACTTGCTAGTCGCAGACCACTTAACGCTACCTTGTTACATACCTGCACCTGATCAAGCCTTCTCTCCATATCATGGTACAACTTGCTAGTCGCAGACCTCTCTACGCTACCTGATAACATACCTGCACCTGGACAAGCCTTCTCTCCATATCAGTGGTACAACTTGCTAGTCGCAGACCACTCTACGCTACCTTGTTACATACCTGCACCTGGACAAGCCTTCTCTCCATATCGTGGTACAACTGGCCAGCCGCAGACCACTTAACGCTACCTTGTTACATACCTGCACCTGGACAAGCCTTCTCTCCATATCGTGGTACAACTTGCCAGCCGCAGACCACTTCACGCTACCTTGTTACATACCTGCACCTGGACAAGCCTTCTCTCCATATCAGTGGTACAACTTGCTAGTCGCAGACCACTCTACGCTCCCTTGTTACATACCTGCACCTGGACAAGCCTTCTCTCCATATCGTGGTACAACTTGCTAGTCGCAGACCACTCTACGCTCCCTTGTTACATACCTGCACCTGGACAAGCCTTCTCTCCATATCATGGTACAACTTGCCAGCCACAGACCACTTAACGCTACCTTGTTACATACCTGCACCTGGACAAGCCTTCTCTCCATATCAGTGGTACAACTTGCCAGCCGCAGACCACTTCACGCTACCTTGTTACATACCTGCACCTGGACAAGCCTTCTCTCCATATCGTGGTACAACTTGCCAGCCGCAGACCACTTCACGCTACCTTGTTACATACCTGCACCTGGACAAGCCTTCTCTCCATATCGTGGTACAACTTGCCAGCCGCAGACCACTCTACGCTACCTTGTTACATACCTGCACCTGGACAAGCCTTCTCTCCATATCATGGTACAACTTGCCAGCCGCAGACCACTCTACGCTACCTTGTTACATACCTGCACCTGGACAAGCCTTCTCTCCATATCATGGTACAACTTGCCAGCCGCAGACCACTTAACGCTACCTTGTTACATACCTGCACCTGGACAAGCCTTCTCTCCATATCAGTGGTACAACTTGCCAGCCGCAGACCACTCCACGCTACCTTGTTACATACCTGCGCCTGGACAAGCCTTCTCTCCATATCAGTGGTACAACTTGCCAGCCGCAGACCACTTCACGCTACCTTGTTACATACCTGCACCTGGACAAGCCTTCTCTCCATATCAGTGGTACAACTTGCTAGTCGCAGACCACTCTACGCTCCCTTGTTACATACCTGCACCTGGACAAGCTTTCTCTCCATATCATGGTACAACTTGCCAGCCACAGACCACTTAACGCTACCTTGTTACATACCTGCACCTGGACAAGCCTTCTCTCCATATCATGGTACAACTTGCCAGCCGCAGACCACTTCACGCTACCTTGTTACATACCTGCACCTGGACAAGCCTTCTCTCCATATCAGTGGTACAACTTGCCAGCCGCAGACCACTCTACGCTACCTTGTTACATACCTGCACCTGGACAAGCCTTCTCTCCATATCAGTGGTACAACTTGCTAGTCGCAGACCACTCTACGCTCCCTTGTTACATACCTGCACCTGGACAAGCCTTCTCTCCATATCATGGTACAACTTGCCAGCCACAGACCACTTAACGCTACCTTGTTGCATACCTGCACCTGGACAAGCCTTCTCTCCATATCAGTGGTACAACTTGCCAGCCGCAGACCACTTCACGCTACCTTGTTACATACCTGCACCTGGACAAGCCTTCTCTCCATATCATGGTACAACTTGCCAGCCGCAGACCACTTAACGCTACCTTGTTACATACCTGCACCTGGACAAGCCTTCTCTCCATATCAGTGGTACAACTTGCTAGTCGCAGACCACTTCACGCTACCTTGTTACATACCTGCACCTGGACAAGCCTTCTCTCCATATCAGTGGTACAACTTGCCAGCCGCAGACCACTTCACGCTACCTTGTTACATACCTGCACCTGGACAAGCCTTCTCTCCATATCGTGGTACAACTTGCTAGTCGCAGACCACTCTACGCTCCCTTGTTACATACCTGCACCTGGACAAGCCTTCTCTCCATATCATGGTACAACTTGCCAGCCACAGACCACTTAACGCTACCTTGTTGCATACCTGCACCTGGACAAGCCTTCTCTCCATATCAGTGGTACAACTTGCCAGCCGCAGACCACTTCACGCTACCTTGTTACATACCTGCACCTGGACAAGCCTTCTCTCCATATCATGGTACAACTTGCCAGCCGCAGACCACTTAACGCTACCTTGTTACATACCTGCACCTGGACAAGCCTTCTCTCCATATCAGTGGTACAACTTGCTAGTCGCAGACCACTTCACGCTACCTTGTTACATACCTGCACCTGGACAAGCCTTCTCTCCATATCAGTGGTACAACTTGCCAGCCGCAGACCACTTCACGCTACCTTGTTACATACCTGCACCTGGACAAGCCTTCTCTCCATATCAGTGGTACAACTTGCTAGTCGCAGACCACTCTACGCTCCCTTGTTACATACCTGCACCTGGACAAGCTTTCTCTCCATATCATGGTACAACTTGCCAGCCACAGACCACTTAACGCTACCTTGTTACATACCTGCACCTGGACAAGCCTTCTCTCCATATCATGGTACAACTTGCCAGCCGCAGACCACTTCACGCTACCTTGTTACATACCTGCACCTGGACAAGCCTTCTCTCCATATCAGTGGTACAACTTGCCAGCCGCAGACCACTCTACGCTACCTTGTTACATACCTGCACCTGGTCAAGCCTTCTCTCCATATCAGTGGTACAACTTGCCAGCCGCAGACCACTCTACGCTACCTTGTTACATACCTGCACCTGGACAAGTCTTCTCTTCATATCAGTGGTACAACTTGCTAGTCGCAGACCACTTAACGCTACCTTGTTGCATACCTGCACCTGGACAAGCCTTCTCTCCATATCGTGGTACAACTTGCTAGTCGCAGACCACTCTACGCTACCTGGTAACATACCTGCACCTGGACAAGCCTTCTCTCCATATCATGGTACAACTTGCTAGTCGCAGACCACTCCACACTACCTTGTTACATACCTGCACCTGGACAAGCCTTCTCTCCATATCATGGTACAACTTGCCAGCCGCTGACCACTCTACGTTACCTGGTAACATACCTGCACCCGGACAAGTCTTCTCTCCACATCAGTGGTGAGACTTACCGGTCACAGACCGCTCCACGCTATCTAGTATTATACCAACATCTGCACAAGTCTTTACATCTACCAGCGGGAACATATGTCAGGAGCAGCTTACCCTACTATTTTGCATGGTACCTGTTATTAGGACTAAAGCCTATAGTGCCTCTGAAGTATACCTGCGAGTTGCTGACTCTCCTGCTGCATTATCGATTGGTCCTTCCATAGACTTTATCCAGTTGTCATATATTGGTCTGCTGTATGCTGCCTGTGTGCTAATGCACTTTGGAACTTTCTCCTCCTTTTATTACTGCTTATCACCACACTTCCCAGAGGGCCGGGACCTGCACAGCGGCAGCCGCTAAAACCATACTCCTTTGCGGGAGTTCCTGGAGAAGACCAGCCACTGTGTTAGACTCTGCGCCTCTGGTAAAGTGAAATTCCACCTGGTGAATTCTGGGTAAAACTCCTAGTGCCCGTGACAGGGAAGTTATAACTTTGTGTCACTTTGTGCTGTGCTGCAGAATCTAAGTAATTGCATCTTTGTTTATATGTCTTGGGTCTGAGACAGATCCATAGGTGTAACTTGTCATCAGTGTGCCTACAATGAGGCAGATTGAAGCAGTTATCTAAGACAGCAGGGGGTATATTTACTAAACTGTGGGTTTGAAAAAGTGGAGATGTTGCCTATAGCAGCCAATCAAATTCTAGTTATCATTTTGTGGAACGTACTAAATAAATGATAACTAGAATCTGATTGGTTGCCATAGGCAACATTTCCACTTCTCAAACCTGAAGTTTGGTAAATATACCCCCAACTGACTGTGGTGCGCTTTCGTAAATGGCCTCCAGTGAATGCAAAATAAATCATTATATAACCTGGTGCAGTTCCCACCAGATATCCTGAGCCGCGCCTTCATTTCTATATTTTACATGTTTATATAGATTTTAAACATAAATTATCATTTTCTTTTACTTTACACAAAATATTTATACAGCACTGAGACAATTTAGGACCAATAAGTCGCATGGTTTTGCTGTATAATTTGTGAGCAAATACCTGCACCTGCAGACAGACACATACCATTCCCACATATGGATTCCTCTTGTACTAACATTTACTTATATGCAGACAACAATTTTAAGAATCCACATTTCGCACCCTGAAGAAGCTCAGTTTCTGTCTGTCTGTCTGTCACACACACATTCACGTAGCTCTCGGCTGCCTAAGGGGACAACGCATTTTGCAGCATTCAGCTTAATGTGTTGCAACACACTCTGGCAGCCAGATGGTTAAGATGCTATGCAAATGAGTTCTGTTCTTGTCTGATGCGCGCTAGCACGAAATAAGCCTCAGACATTTATCTGCACCTCACATTTGCCAGCAGTAACTGAATAACATGGCGTTATTCAACTCCCAGCCTTGGTATCATTACATTCCTTCCCTCCGCTGCTTAGTTTTTCCTGTACTCAGCACATCAGCATGTTAGCAAGCCTACAGGGCGCGTACACTTTTATCATCTTGTGGCAATTCTGCACACTCCACTGGACATTAAAATGGATATCAAAATTCATCAAGCCAATTTCCTGCGCTCTCTGTCTCTGCTCGTATTTGTCCTTGTCTCCTAGTTTTTACACACTGCCCCTCTTATCCACCCACAGAAAGGCATCATATATAAGCTTCGTCCTGTTTGGCCGTGTTTCCCTGTGATTTACACTGCTGTTCTTTTGCTACCAAAATATTGGCACGGGCTGCTGAAAATCTCACACCCTCGCTTGCTGGATCAGCAAGCTTAACCTACCAAAATCTGGTGTTGTGCGATGTTTTTGACTGATAATCAATCTTTGTGTTGCTCGACAGTTGTTGCAGGGACATAGACTGGAGGAAGTGGCAGATGTGTCTTGTCTTCTGAGAGAAAGGGTTGTAGGTGTGCCGGGGACAAAAGTAACAAGTCGTGCATATCGGAAGCAGGCACTTTCCCGAGAGTGAGCAAACCCATCCATGGTATCATTACCGTCACTTATGATTTCATTTGTCAAGCCATCTAAAACTAAGACCTGATGTCCCCGTAGCCTTCTGTATGCCACCACTACTATCAAATACAGATAGGGAAATATACATGAGTTATATATATCATATTCCGCACTAGTACCCATTGCTTAATACATTATTAATGGCAGGCAAATGTATTATAAGATGAAAACTTTATTTATGCCAAATCCAGTGTTAAAGCAATGAATGTCATCTGACATAAAATCAGGAATACTGATGCAGAGACAAGATCCAAAGTATTGAAAATGTTAAAGGAAAGAAATCAGGATAACATATTTTTAGGACAATGTTATTTTGCATGTGTTCATGTTAACGTACTAAGGGGCTTATTTATGAAGCTACATTTAGCCCAAAATCCAGAGAAAATGGTAATGGTTTGGCCAGATTGAGTCGTGGATTGGCCGGATCAACTCATGGTTTGGCTGGATTGAATCATGATTTGTCCAAATTGTGGCATAGTTTGGCCGTATTGGGTCACGGCTTGGCCGGATTGAGTCATAGTTTGGCCGAACTGAGTTATAGTGTGTGCAAATTGAGGCATAGTTTGACCAGATCGAGTCATGGTTTGTCCGTATTGAGTCATGGTTTGGCCGCAATGAGTCATGATTTGGCTGGATCGAGTCATGGTTTGGCCAGATCGCGTTATGGTTTGGCCTGATCGAGTCATGATTTGGGCGGATTAAGTCATGGGTTGGCTGGATCAAGTCATGGTTTGGCTAGATTGAGTCATGGTTTGGCTGGATGGAGTCATGGTTTGGCTGGATGGAGTCATGGTTTGGCCAGATTGAGTCATGGCTTGGCCTGGATCGAGTCATGATTGGGCCGGATCGAGTCATGGTTTGGCCGGATCATGTCATGATTGGGCTGGATCGAGTCATGGTTTGGATAGCTTAGATGGCAGGTAAGTTTTGCTTGGCCAGTATAGTTGCTGGCAGTCACTATTTAGGGAATAAATGGAAGAGGGATGATTGGACCTCCGTTTCCTTAGACCAGGCAGTCTCCCATACTATCTGGGAACATTAGGGACATACTGTCCTGTGAGAGAGCCTGAGCCAACCAAGCTAAATTGTTCCTATGTGTTTTTATGTGAGCTGGTTTTTGCTCCCTGTGGTTAGTTAAGTACTGGATTACTGTATAGTAATGTACACTTTAGTTTTATGATTTATGCAAATCTCCCAACTGTCCTGATTGGAGGCTTTGTCCCTCTGCATAGAACAGCAGTGGTGAACGGGGGCGACATGTGTACCAGTGGGAGGGAATGAATGGGTATTGGGAGGGGTGTAAGGTGCAGCCTAACGCTGCAAAAGCACTAGACTTAAACCCCAAAAGCGATGTGACCACAACTATCTCAGTGTGACCACGCCCACATTGTGCCATGACCACGCCCTCTGCCCCGTAGATGGGAGGAGTATGATTTATGTATTGTTTTCCTGTGGAATCTTCTCCCTGAGTAAGGAAACGAGTGTGTACTATGTGCGTGTTTGTAAAATCAGTGATAAAGGAATGGAAAACTGCTATTTTTTGTTATTTAAATTGTAAAAGTTTGTTTTGACAGATGATCTGACTATAACCTGTGTTTCAGATTTGCCAGTTTTGCAGCAGCCTCCGGTATTGTTTTATTTTCTCTTATATTTTGTGTTATGTGGAGTACACACACGCACAGCAAGATTCTCATAAATGCTGTGTGATGGGCAGAGTGATGATTATGTGCTATGACATGTAACTGTTAGCAAGCACATATGTATATAATTAAAGTATAAATATAACTTTAATTAGTGCTGTCTTGTTATTTTTCAAAACATCATGCTTTTTAGCATGGTGAGTAGAAAAGTGAATTTTGCATTTTATTTAATTAAGGAATAAGCATGGCTCTCATTATGTGCATCGTTTTATTGTAATTCCCCTTTTCTGTGGTATATTGAGAAGTCCTCTCTTCTAGCTTCAGTGTTGCTTTTGTCTTATATATAGTCGGTGGCAAAAAGTTTGCCAAAGGCGAGAGCAACAGAGACACCTACAGGTCATTATTAGGAGGTGCATTTATCATCCCTCTACGCATTTATCCTGCAGACTGCCTTAAAGAGCAGTGATGGGCAGCCGGATGCATGACGGGGGCCGCATGGGTGGCCCTCTAACCTTCGAAAGGGCCGCACATTACCCATAATTTCAGTAACAAGTTAAAAGGATGTATTTAATCAAAGTGACACCTATGTGTAATAACCTACCAGCAGGCATTTTAAACAAGTGTTACAAGCTGTAACAAACCAATCTGACAATAAAGTAGGAAGGAGCCGGGGGAGAAGTCTCCCTGCGGTTCCTGTGTTACTAATCCACAGAGCTGATGGGTGGCTGTCATGAGTTGGGTTGGGGAGAGGTATCTCAGGAACAGGGACCTGAGAAATATAGGATGTTCTAGTAGCTGGAGGAAGGCTGAAGCTATGTTAACAAGATAATATTTGATGTTAATATATATCAGAAGCTGCGCCATACTCCCCTGCTCTCCCGGAATAACCAATTTCAGAGAGATTTCCCAGGAGAGCGGGCCACCGTCCTGCATACCCCTATTGACGCGTTTCACTGCAAGCTGTCTCATCATGACTCCGTCCCACACTGCGCGAGGAAGCAAATCACGGCATTGAGCAGCAGGAGGCGGAGCAGTAATGACACATGCAGCCCGCGCTTGCCACTTGGACCTCTCCTCGGGATCGCCTGGAGGGGAGGTAAAAAAAAGCTGGGAAATAGTGTTTTACAGAGTGGAATAATACATGCCTCAATTAAGTGGAGCATTTATAACTATAACTTAACTATATCAATCCATAATGCTCTCTTTCACTGCTTTGCAGCATATGTTAGAAAGTAGGTGCATCTCTAACTAAACAGGCAGAGAGTGACTGATAGCTTTGCAGACTTGTTCCGCAGATATGTGCTATGTGGGTTGATGAATCCATACACGGGGCAGTGCCAATGGTGTCACAACATATTAAATCACTGCAGCCTCAGCTCTTTTGACCGGCTTTAGACTCCATTAAGTTAGTGCCTAAAGCTTTAGGAGGAGTTTAATCTATCTGGAATGGAATGGGGAGGTAATGCTTTAAGAGAGCAGGGGGTAAATGTATGAATCTCCGGATTCTTCATCTCCGGCGTGTTCAGCCTCTTCAGCGCTTAAATTTAAAGCGGCGCTGCCTTGTAAAGGGAAACTTCCCTTTACAATGCAGCGCTGCTTTAAATTTAAGCGCTGAAGAGGCTGAACACGCCGGAGATGAAGAATCCGGAGATTCATACATTTACCCCCAGATGTGATATGTAAGCTTAACTCTGAACAATTCATTGTACGTTTCTTGGGGTTCAGTGAAGTAATACAGGAGAAAGATAGAGGATATTGGGATAATTGATATCGATGTTCACAACTTTGTTAATTTTTAAACAATTTGTGTGGCATTGGGCTGCGCGCTTTTAATGTGTTTTGGCAAATGGAATCTGCTTTTTATAAGATTTTACAGGAAAGCCGTACAAGTAAATACATCATGTCCATCTAGACTCAATCCCTCTTTTTAGATATTGGACCTCTTAGATCTTTGCAGGGAAAAATCTCCACCCAGAACAGTTTAGGCTCCGTCTGTGCCAACTGTGTGTGACTCAGCTACAATAGCAGCCCCTGCCCATCTCACTGCCAGCTCTCAGCTGTCTCCGCAGTTTAAAGAAAGATGCCAGCTTAGACACAGCTGCCACAGTCAGGACGGACTCTGTCACGTGACCTCACCCTCTTACCCCGCTGACCCGAGTCGAGATAATTACACTGGCATGCACTCCCAAAACACAAACTGGAGGTAATTAAAGTGCGGGTCTGACATCTTACAAACGTATAAAAAGAGAATATTGTTCTCTGGCTTCAGCTCACCAACCATGAATAAATCAATGATGCTGCAGGATACATTAACACTTGCCGACATATCGATTATGTGTTGTGTAAACACATTTTTCCTCTATCTCCTGGCTGGCACGCTAAATTATAAGAAGCATACTCATTACTGGATGCAAAATGCAGCCTCGTCAGCACATAAGTGGGGACTGTGTCCCTATTTTCATCCATTTCTCAGATGGTTTCAAGGCTTTGGAAATGACATTCCTGTGCAAAAAAAATATAAAAAAAAGAAAGCATACCTAGTACAAATGTATAACTAAATTTTCAGCCATGTGGACATGTAGTGCAAATTGTGTATTCTGCGTGATCTCTCTTTATAGAGGTAAATGCATAAAGTATAAGTCAATAAGGCGCGCATACTAAGCGCAGCCAGCGTTTGTTTTAAATGTCACGTAACTCGGCTCTGCATATTTCCTAAGTCAACAAGGAATGGATCTAAAGATACGTGTGGTGATGACTACGGGTGTAGAGTTACTCTGCTTTGCTAGATCAGACACAGCAGGACGTACAATACCTATGTAGAATATAAAATCTCAAAAGAACGCATAGAAAAAAAAATATATTCAATTAATGTTACTTGTCAATATTCTAGTCATTTATGATTATACGTGGACATTTTTTTTTTACATTCTTGTTCCTTTGCTAGAAAAACATTTATTAGGGTGTTCCTAATGCCTACTGTACATAACAGACGTTTTTACAGTTGCTTTTGATTACAAACACATGTTATAGCATGTATAATTCAGCCATCATAACTAGTATTCAGGACTAGACCTCTAGCTGGTACAAGAGATACAGCAGGAAAACCAGCGTACGTCTGTGTGCGTCTGAGTCTGACTTGGACTGGCTGCACGGGAACGCTATTAGGGGAGAATTCAGTTGGCCGCGTTACGGGTAAAAGTAACGCGGCCTGCGCATTATTACAGTTGTTACGGTAATAATGGGCTTATTTACCGTTATTACAGTAGTTTCAAGGCCGACTTTTGCTCGCAGATACCTGAGCTACGAGCAGAAAGCCGGGTTATAACTACCGTAATAACGGTAATAGCTTGAACGCCGCGCTAATTTGAGGGGAATTGTATTCCCCCCTATCTTTACATTGCCTACGTGCATCCGCCCATTCCCACCCCCATTCCCTCGCCGAAATCATAGGCTGTAGTAGTTGTCGTTTGTGCTTGAAGCTAACTTGGACGTGGCTGCGTTCTCTTGCGTATCGTCCTGTTCTGAGCATGCGCAGAGCGATTTTGCGGATGATACGCACAGAATCAGCAGATACGTTCCTTAATGACTCTGGCCCACAGTGTATAAAGGTGGTGGCAACTGGAGAACAGAAACACTTTGCTCCTTCTGATGGAAGGATTAGGGTCATCCTTGCTAAATTCCAGCTAATAATGTACAGGTACTTGGTGAAAGGCAGAAAATTAGATTTTCGTGTTGACGGTTGAGATATTTAAATGGCATTGAAGTAGTGGACACTGCACAACTATCTCACACTTTCTCAGAGGTGTTGGAGACCAGGCATTGCACATTACTTTCCCTTTATATAGATAAGCACATTTATATATGTGCATATACCTGTATACACAAAACAATAAAATGTAAAGTGACACATAAAATAAAAAGAGTTCTGATGCCATCTTATTCTTATGATTTTTTTAGACATAAATGAGGACATACATCATGCAGGTCTGTATTTTTTGTGTAGTCATAAATGGTCATCCCACAGAGATCAATAATCCCTTATTAGAGATCAAAGCTGTGGTCACCACGCAGTGAATACCGACCCTTAGTACTCTCCTATTGGATGCTCACTCTTAAGCCGGCCACACACTGTACAAACTGATCATTAAACAGAGCAACAGCAATCTTTAAAGCCACACATATGGGTTGCTAAATGACCTAGGCCCGGCCATATAGGCGCCAAGTGACCAGATCACCGTAGACAACTAGCCAATTTCAGCTCCTTACACTTTTGGCTTCGCGGCTGGTCTCACACTAGCTCTTTGTGAGGTCTGACCAAGGGCTAGATTTACTAAGCTGCGGGTTTGAAAAAGTGGGGATGTTGCCTATAGCTACCAATCAGATTCTAGTTGTCATTTTGTAGAGAGCACTAAATAAATGAAAGCTAGAATCTGATTGGTTGCTATAGGCAACATCCCCACTTTTTCAAACCCGCAGCTTAGTAAATCTAGCCCCAAATGTCCAAACTTGAATGACCAATTTCCTTCCAAGAAGATCACACGGTAATCTTTCAAGATGGGGCCACGCGGAATGCAAGGTTGGTCTAAATCGGTGTGTGGCCAGTTTAGCTGAGCGATCCGAAAATTTCATTGAGAATCTGTGTGATGTACACAATCAATATTTAGTGGTCTGTTTATCAAAGTGAGTTAAGCCCTAAATCTTGCACAAACTTGAGTTTTTATAGAGTTTAGGGCTCCCCCTATTTACCAAAGCTTGTGGCCAGTGAAGACTATTGTCGGCTGGTAGCCATTGCCAAGGGCCTCCTGCGAGGCTTCCTTATGCAAAGCATTGTGGAAGCCTATTTACCAAGGACAGTGAAGGTAGAAGTAGCACCAATGTCCTCCAATGAGCTAGCGTTTACCGGAATGCCCACAAGACCACTCGACCGCTCATCGAAACGTTGGAAGATCTTACTAACCTAGGGCATCTTATTATACAACTACTGCATTAGTACTTACACAGAGCCTAGACTTCTTCTGTATGTTCCAGGGATCCACAATTAAATACTCCATCACACATTTTTCACTAATGCTTAATACTCTAATAGTATATCTAAATATTTGTGCAGGCATTTAATTTTCAGAAAATTGTCCTTTACACGTTGTCTATTTATCTGTACTACAATCACACAAGTGTGAGGTAGTTGTCATTTTTCGTTATGTTCATGTCCATCTTTCCTAAACCACAGAAAACAAGATTGTCTAAATTCGCCAAGTTGGGCTGTCGCTTCTCTTGTTTTTTTTATCACTTGTCAGTGTTTTCATCACGTTTATTGTTTTGGTGATTGCTTGCAGCTAATTATCTTATATATGTTATAAGATCCATGACACTGGAATAATTTAACAGGGAAAAGCTGCAAAAATGATAAAGTTGGGTACATTGTTAGTAAAGACTGTTTTTTGCATAACAGATAAAGAGTAACTTGTACTAGCGGAAATAAAACACATTTTAATATGGGTGGTTTCCGCTGAGACCATTGTAGGTGTGTTATACCCCAGGCAAGAATTACCTTCTGTGCTTGCTGAGAGCTGCTGTCAGTTTATATGTAACCCCTTCATGACCAGACACTTTCTCCTTTTGGGAGATTTTTGTTAGAGTAACCCAAGTGAAGCTAAATAATGTTTCACGGTTAATATTTTAGTACGAACATACTACGCCAATCTTCTTACATTGATTATTTTGACACCATTATTTCACCCCTTGAAATATATCCCAAAGTGTTTTCAACTATTTAGTTTATTTAAATACCTTGGGGTATATATACTATGACCAGCATGACGGAAAAATCTCTGCGTCTCCATATGTGCCTCCACTTAGTCGCTTTGCCTGGAGAAATGGAGACTGAGTTATAGTCTGTAGGTATGGTATGGATATTAATCAATAGCGTGCGTCTTGTGGGGTTCTCCACGCACTAAAATCCTCCACCGAGCGGAGGGCCGCTCCGTTTCTGTATGAAATAATTATTATTGTGGTAGCTGTACGCTGTAAATAAAATATCTCTATAATAAGGCAGGTGGAATATCTCTTCTTGTGTAGGATTGAAGTGGCAAAATATTAATTCGAGAATATGGCCACAAAATTATATAATATAGGCACTATCAATAAGAAAGCACCATCGGCTAGCTGGCGACGGCCATCATTATTATTATTACCATTTATTTATATAGCACCACTAATTCCGCAGCGCTGTACAAAGAACTCACTCACATCAGTCCCTGCCCCATTGGAGCTTACAGTCTAAATTCCCTAACATACACACACAGACAGACTAGGTTCAATTTGTTAGCAGCCAATTAACCTACCAGTATGTTTTTGGAGTGTGGGAGGAAACCCACGCAAACACGGGGAGAACATACAAACTCCTCACAGATAAGGCCATGGTCGGGAATCGAACTCAAGACCCCAGTGCTGTAAAGCAGAAGTGCTAACCACTGAGCCATCGTGCTGCCCATCATCATCATCAGTATGTGATTGCAGCAGACCGCAGAGACCAGCGAGTGATATGGCTGCTGACAGGCGTGTCTGCCTTACTTACACTTATGCCAATATGCCCTCACTATGGTTGACCTACGTTAGACTGCCCCCCCCCCCATCCTATCTCTCCAGACATAAGGTGGCACAAGTGTCAAATGCAACCACACGGTCAAAATAGAGATTAGCGTCACCCTTCTAGGTGGTGTAAAAATCTGTTTTGTTTGCCCGGCTACGAATTCAGTGCCGATTCCTGGAGACTCTGCCAACACCTTCAAATATGCATAATCTCCACCCTTTTAACAATCATTATAATATTCCATCATGCAAGAAAAAAAATATTCCCATCCGTGCAAATAATCTTCTTCAATATGGAACTTCCAGATCTGCCCGTGTCTGGCCGGGTCTGTCCATCATGTTATGCAAATATTTTATTCTGTCTGTCAGGGCCATCTTGGTGCACTAATCTGTCTGGGAAAACTAAACTCAATGATGCAAAAAATAGGCACAAAAAACAATAGGCACATAAAACAATAGGCACATAACATCACAATACTGGAAGGAAACAGTTTTTGCATTTTCAAGCTAGATTTTATACAGAAATAACATTGTTTTTGACAGCCCCGTTCCGTGGTACTAGGCATGGCCACCATATGGATGTGGCTTCAAGCTCTCATATGCTCATGAAGCTCCTTGATCACTTTTAATATTCTTATTATTTACTTTAGTAGGTTCTTCATCATATATTTTATTATACCTATAAAGAAGTCAATAGGTGATGGACTTGCTGGTGAAGCCATTGGGCACTTTGTATGGCCACTACCAGGAAAACTGTAGTGTTACCCATAGCAACCAATCGGGTTGTAGCTGTCATTTTTTTAGTTCAAGTTAGAAAATGAAAGCTAATATCTAATTGGTTGGCTATGGGCAACACAAAAGTTGTCATGTGTCCCACACTAAATTGTTCAAAACCCTTTTTTTTGGATATGTTGATAGAAGAGACACTGTGTGTAAGTTACTTTTCAGATTCCTTTATAACCCAAGAGTTCAAACATGTTTCATATCCCCTCACCGTTAAAAACTGTATGTGATGTTGAATACTTCAGTGTCAAAAAAGACAAAAGTATTATAGGAGTGATACCTTTACTGGCTACCCAAAATAAATGTTTCATATTTGCTAGCTTTCAAAGCACAGAGGCCCTGTACTCTGAAAGCTAGCAAATAAAAAACATTTATTATGGGTAGCCAATAAAGGTATCACTACTATAATACTTTTGTCTATTTTGACATGAAAGTATTCAACATCACATAGATATTTCTGGCTGACATGGTACTGCAATAAAATTTATTTATTTTTTTGCTACACATTCTGTATAAAGACTGAGGACATTGAAAAGTGGAAGATCACCCAAAAAGCATTTAACAACCATTGGCTTCTGTGGGAAAATGAGCGATTGTCACACCTGTGAAAGGATAAAATAGGGATCATTATCAGTACATTTGATTTATATAGAGACAGACAATTCTACAGCACTGTACAGACTAATCCGAGGAACATGGCATACACAAGCATTAAAATAACGCTCACCAAGGCATCTATTTATTATGGTTGGCCTATAATCATTGGAAGATAACATCCTGTGTAGAGTTTGTATGTTCTCCCCGTGTTTGCGTGGGTTTCCTCCGGGTGCTCCGGTTTCCTCCCACACTCCAAAAACATACTGGTAGGTTAATTGGCTGTTACCAAAATGGACCCTAGGCTCTCCCTCTCTGTCTGACTGTGTGTGTGTGTGTGTGTGTGTGTGTGTGAGGGAATTTAGACTGTAAGCTCCAATGGGACAGGGACTGATGTGAATAAGTTCTCTGTACAGCGCTGCGGAATTAGTGGCGCTATATAAATAAATGATGATGATTTTGCTTTGTCACCTATCGCATTGGTACAGTGTAGTATCACCGTAATTCACCATACCTGTCCTGGCAGGTGTCCCAGACGAAACCCTCCCGCCTCTGCAACAACGCAAGCTTGTATTTCGGATGCAGCGTAAGACTGTGGCGACTGATTTCTGATAGAGGTCTTTGGTGACGGCGGTCATTGCTAGAAACAGCCGTTCTCTGCGACGTTTTGGCTTTTAAAATAGAACCCCATATCCTCAAAGAACAAACCTCTACTAAATTACTTGTCTGTACTTTGCCATAGAACACAATATTATCTATTTTTCTTGAGCGCCATAATCTTACTGTAGAGGTTTGTGCTCACCTATTTGCTATATAAATATGTGTTTTAATAACTTTGGATCAATCAATGAGTTTGATGAACTAAGAGCTATCGTTCCCTCGTTTTCTGTATTATATATAGCATCCTTTGCATAGAGGTGACTCTGTAGATAATTCTAAACATCCCTATTTATTTTCACAAACATTTCACGCCAAAGTTCAAACGGGGTTGACAAGGATTTGACTGACACCCAGACAGGGTGTTGGTAATTTTAATAAAATTGAAAGATGAGGCACGGAGTGCTTTAGATTTTATGTCAGGATAATATTATTGGCTATAAATTTTAATGACAGCAACTGTCGTAATTAGTTAAAGATAGCCATTTTGCCGGCGGCTGTCCGTAATGACACTCAGAAACAAGTCAAAACAAAAAGCTTGCATACTTAACGCAGAACGGAGTAACAACACAGAGGAATGTGACCAGGGCACAATGTATTTACCAAACATTGCAGCAATTGTGATTCTGACAGGTGACATAATAGAACATGACATTAGCTTTTATTGCCATCAGCACAACTGCAGATTGATAGAAGAGCTTAAATGAAAATGCAGACAGGTTTTTCTATTTTCGTACTTTGGAAGCAATCACAGTGATAATAGGAATGTTTTTGGTTGACACTCCCCTTAGTTGGGTTCACTATCCAACCTTTTATATTAAAGAGGTTTTTAGAAGCTGTTAAAAAATGGAAGTAAAAGCCCAACACACTTATTTTAATTTAGCATCTTCACATTTATTCATACATGTTTTTTTAAATGCATTAAATCCATTCTACAATCTTAGCCTTAACTGACTGGGGCTGTCTTTATGGTCTTTCTAATTGGCCAGGGATAAAGACTTTGGGCCTGAGTCATTAAGGAGAGCAAAGCATAAAAAAGGAGTAACTTTGCACCACGTTGCATTGGAAGGGGTGAGGTAAATTTAATATTTAATATGGGGACAGATTTATAGTCGGGGTAGGACATGTCCTAGATCAACTTTAAATTTCAGTGTAAAAATAAAGCATACTTGCCAACTCTCCCTGAATGTCAGGGAGACTCCCTGAAATAGTGGTGATCTCCCTCACTCCCTGAAGAGTCTGGCATTCTCCTTGATGCTGAGCCAGTACAAGACGTGGTTGGCTTCGCCATCTGTGGCATGATGACACAGTTCAGAAATTGTGTCCTATGTCCATATATTGATGTCTATGGAGGTGGCCATTTTCATGGAGACCAAGATTTAATAAAGACTGACAGATAAGACAACATGACTTCAGTAAGGAGACAGAAATGTAAAAGACACTTCAGTCTCTAGAGATTCATTAGCTGCTTTTCTTTAATGCATAGTTGCCTACTCTCCAGGAGACTCCCGCATTTCTGGGAGACCTGCCGGGCTCCCGGGAGAGCAGGGCATCCTCCCAGTTCTCACCCCCCGCCATAGATAAGTGGCTGGGGGCAGGGCTTAATGATGAAAATATTGCATCATCTTAGCCCCACCCCCTGCTGTAATTGGCAAACATTGTGACAGTCATTTAGGGGGCGGGGCCAAACGGGTGCGATACATCAAGCCCCGCCCCCACACGCCCACCTCCCCCAGGATCTCCCTGAAGCCAAGGAGGAAAAGTTGGCAAGTATGAAATAAAGCTATCAAGTATTTGTGTGCTATGTGAAAAAGCAGCCAGTATTTTCTTTATGTGCAAAATAATAAACTAATTTGCACCCCTTGCATTGTAACATGGTTTATTAAGGAGCAAATAGACTCCCTTTTCTTGCTTTGCTCTCCATAATTACTCAGGCCTTGTGAGTAAAAAAAACTATTATGAAACCACTTAGTAGTCAGCTGGTAGGGCAGTGATGCATCAGAAAGCCCAAAGAGTTGTCCACTGTTACATATATACTGGGAGTGTTGAATCTGTCTTGCCTAGAGTGCACTGCGAGGAGTAAATAGCACAAGAGTAGGAGGATTATGCGTTCTACGAGACCTGGTAGGTGTAGGAGGTGAGCAGCGCATGCCCAGCGCAGGTGGGCACTATGATAAAAGGTAACGGTACGCTCAGCTTACCGTCTTTTCAGAAGGCCACGTAGAGGCCGTCATGCCCAGCCCACCTTTGTCAAGTTAGACTAAGGAGAAGTACTTTCAATGTAGAACGAAACATCTTTATAGTTGTAAAACCTGTGTTGCAGTTAAATGGAGGAAGCTTATTGGTGTTCCTGGTGGGACATGGGATATATATATATATATATATATATATATATATGTATAATGTATATTTAGGGGAAATCCCTGGACTGTCCACAAAGGTGAATCCTGGAGGGGTTCTTGGGTCTTGGTTGGCGTTATTGTTGTTATACCCCAGTTTGGAATCTTGCCACCAGTATAGGTTAGGTTTTAGGTGATTTGACAATGGGCATTGTTAAGGTGACCCTTGGATTCCAGATTATATAACAGTGGTATGTTTCTTGGTGGGCAAAGAGGTGCCCTAATACACCCCTCCTCTTAAGGGTTTAAAATTTGAGCTTGTAAATAAGGTCACATAAATGCAATGTTCTGATTTGAAATAGTGAGGTAAAAAAAAACATGGTTTACTGTAGTATAAATGATTAATAAACCAGGTATTTTATTTATTGATTAAAGTCATTAGGTGACTAGGATTGTGGGACAAACTCACAGAAACATGGCAGCAGAACGCTCTGAACGATTTTCTGAGGAAACAGTCCTGTTTAAGAACGGTACAGGTCATTCTCTTTATATGCTTTCTACATTATTGTTTAAAGAGGTCTTATGATCAGGGGAAGGAGTGGTTACTTAAGTAGACACTGATGGAAACGTAAAGCTAAAAAACAAAAAAAGCCCCACTGGTTTTATCTGTGAGGTGATGCAGTCTAACTAGAACACTAATAGATGTGCTGGATAGAGGATTGTCTGTCAGCCGCTGAATGCTCTCTTTATGTGAACACTGTACACTAGTAAGGAGCACTGACTGCGCTAACATACAGCAGCGGGACTGTTGGTGTGGGAGGGACAGAGTCCTACCCAGCTTAGTGATAAGCATCCAAGGTGCGCTAGTTACCCTCTCCGGGTGATTGAGTACATTAATTGTACAGTTTTACTGGTGACTATTTTGTACTTCATTCTAGATTTTTTAGATATATTAGGTGAACAGACTTTGTTTTCCTTAATGCCCCATATTTGATTTGTAAGATCGTATTTGCCGTCTTACCCACTGGTGTTAAGTAGAGATGTTCACTGACCCCTGTATTTTGGTTTTGATTTTGGATCTGGATTAACTTCGTGTTTTGGTTTTGGTTTTGGATCCCAATATTTTTCTAAAATCCCTATATTTTTTGTTGCTAAAATCACACAATTTGGCTCTTTTTGTATCCCTACATTATTATTAACCCCAATAACATTAATTTCCAGTCAATTTTTTTTCTCTCTGTTTCCAAAAGATTATTTGAAAATCGTTGCTTATATTTTTCCCGCTACCTTCTGCTGCAAGTAAAACAAATATCTGCTTGTCTGCTGGAGAATCCGGTTGACCACTATCAAGTGAGTTTGAAAACATACTTGTCTGGGGGTTCACATTTTTCTTCCTTCCTTACAGTGAACCGTGGCAAACAGCCAACAAAGCTGTCTGACTAAAGATATATTTTAAAAATGCAATATGCTATTAATTTTTTTTTAACCCTTAGTGTTGGAGATAAGCTGATGCATTTAGTTATTTATTTTTTAAATGATAATTGTTAATGGAGAAAATCAATTAAAATGATGGTGGCGTTTCCCCTGCTTACATTTATTTTACAGTTATTACAATATTTAGTATTGTCATAATGTTATATTATTTATCTTATCTTAAAAATCTTGTTTCTAATTACCTCTTGCTTTACATGATTATCTTAAATAAAAGCATTACAACCCAAGAACATTGTTTTTTTTTTTATCTTATGTGAGCACTGAGTAAAACACCCACTTACTAATCAACTGTCACGTAGACGTCAACAAGAAGTTCTGCGTAAATGTTGTTAAAATCAGCATAAAAGGAAGGTTCGCTTTTCAATTGCAAAAGGAAGTTAACATGTTGTTTTTTTTTTTTTTTTTTTATCTTGGTGTTGATGAGAAGCTCAATGATTCTTTGATCACTGGTAAAGGCATGCTAAGGTGAATTTTAATTATGACTAAATTGTTGTATCACTGTTTCATACCCTGAACATCTGTTCCCTTCAAAATCTATGATTTATGCAGGCTATCAGTGCAGACAGCCTGGTACAGCTGATGTTATGCTTAGTGGGAAGCTACTGGTCGTGGTTCTGAGAATCCCTTTGAATAGGCTGTAAATCCAAGAGCCGATTTTAACTTATAATGCTTTATTTTAGTTCTTTAAACATGTACACTTTTTTTTTTTTTTTTGCAGACAATGCACTTTTATCCAGTAAACTAACTTGGACTATGAATGGCTTAATTCTCCCTAGTGATTGGAAGATAGGAAAAACTAAGCCTGCCGAATTCAAGCATTTTCAAAAACTTTCTACAAATTCTACAGGGAGGATTCTGGTGTTTGTAAACGGCAACGGGCAGGATGATCATGTGATCACGGTAACATTGGATGACATGGAAGGGGATCTCAGTGTACAGACCCTCATGATAAAAGTAAGAGGCACTACTTTTCTTAAATGTCTGTAAGTGGATATTTTCTTTAAACCACTCTTGAAAGTAAGAGGGTAAAGAGGTATATTACATTTATGTTTCTGTTATGTGTATTAAACAGTTTATTAATGCTCAGTCAGGGCATGCGCATGTCAGCTTTTATATTATATTATGAAAAGAGTCACTACGGCATAGGGCAGCACGGTGGCTCAGTGGTTAGCACTTCTGCCTTACAGCACTGGGGTCATGAGTTCGATTCCCGACCATGGCCTTATCTGTGAGGAGTTTGTAAGTTCTCCCCGTGTTTGCGTGGATTTCCTCTGGGTGCTCCAGTTTCCTCCCACACTCCAAAAACATACTGGTAGGTTAATTGGCTGCTAACAAATTGACCCTAGTCTGTGAGTCTGGGTGTGACAGATGATCCCATTTGCACAGTTATTTGCCTTTTATGTAATTTAAAACTTTAAACCAGCAATTGTACAGCACGTTTTGTACATTTTAATATGAACCTGAGTCATTTCCCTGCCATGTTCTCTTATAACTCAACCTTCCCTTTCAAAACCCGCTACTGGGGAGACCTATACAGTATGTCCATATCTACAGCTCGTTTCAATCTCCTCCGGGTCATAGGAGTTATTTATTGCCTACCAGATTTTATCATAGCTTAACTTTATTGTCATTTTATGCTCCATAACATAATCTCACGTTTATGGTCACTGTATACTCATGAATATTTTCTTCCGCCTTTAGCTACTCTCTCACATTCTCTCTCCTACCCTTCACTCGCCACTTCTACTTTGCAGTTACTCGCTCACTTGTATTTTATGTAACTGTTTTACAATGTTATGCTTTTCTAAGCTGATTGTTTAAGTCACCTGTGTCTCACAGCTGCTTTTATGCTGCTTTACTGCCACTACTTTAATTGTCATTGCTTGAAATGCTATTGTTTTTTGCCATTGTCACGACTCCTTGATTTATTAGCTTTTGTCTTAATTGTCATTGTAATACCTTATTTCTGCCCTTATGCTATTCCTATTCCTGTCTCACATCATGCCTCCCCTCTTCCCTCTCTCCATCACCACCATCGTACCTCTTCTACCTACCATTGTCATACCCCATGGCCGTTGTTAGGCCTTACCCCTGTCCCCTGCCCTCCCCTCCCCTCCCTCCAACCTTCAATCACACTAGAAGACTATCCTGCTCCCCATCTCCTGCTCCCCATCTCCTCCTCCTTACTTGCCCATTGCCTACATCCTCCATCATCCACTCCTCTACGCTCTCCTAAACCTACAATGTTCCCCTGTCCCCACTCTCCTTTCCCTCATTTATACATTGTCCCCCCCACCTCTATCACCTCTATCACGTATCCTGTCCTCTCATCCCTGGATAGATAAATAGTGTCACCGTAACTGTAGGAATACTCATGGAGAACTGGCATTTGGATATTTGCCTGGTTTTCCCCATGATTTTTTTTTAAATAATAATACCAAAAGAAAGTCCTGTCTGTCCCAAGGAGAAACAATATGAAACTCGCTATGAATTTAACCAGCTAATTGCAAAACCGAAAAGCAGGTTAGTAACAAGATTTAAAATATTCCCTTGTAATAAACGACTTACAGTGGTTATCAGAGTAATCACAATATTTGCAACACTTTGTGAGCGGATGTAGAGCCACCTGTATGTGCTTACCCTAAGGCAGAGTTGGCTAACCTGTGACACTCCAGGTGTTGTGAAACTACAAGTCCCAGCATGCTTTGCCAATATATAGCAGCTTATTGCTGGAAGGGTATGCTGGGACTTGTAGTTTCACAACACCTGGAGTGTCACAGGTTAGCCAGTACTGCCCTAAGGAATCTGTTTGCTTACTGGATGATGAATGTGCCTGCACAGTAAGTGGGCACAATGCAAGTGTTACCAATGTATATGTATATATATATATATTTAATATTTAAATTTATTTGTGTTTTCCTTAGCCTTGTGGGAATAAAATAAATATTTATTAAAAGTTACGGGGGTGCACATACCAGCCATTAAGTAAAAGTAATCTGAAGGTGGACATAGTCTTTATTGGCTCTTTCAAATGTGACGGGTATACTTAAATGTCCACATATTTTCTCTACTGTTAAATATGTCTTTTGTGGAAATGGCTTGCATTATAATACATACGTGACAATTCCCTATTGTCTATGATTCCCACTCACCTCCCACTCAGCCATCAGCAGCCTCTTGCCATTGGAATCATCGCTCATTGTTCCTATGTGTCTCTCTTGCCATTTGCTTCCTCTCTGCATTTCCTTCAAAGGCTACAAATAAGTAATTCTGTGCACAATAAAAAAATGAATTGGCTTCTGTGATTGTAAGTGATGTTAAACATGTACAATGACCAGTTATACAGGGTGTTCTCTTTGTTTGACTAAACTGATCATTTAATTGATATTTTGTTATTGTCTTTAGTTTTTAGACCAGTGTACTTCCAAAGTGGGGCTCGGTTCATCCGCAAAGTGGGTGTTTGACATTAACGGAGAGAAAGTTGAAGATCTAAGAAACAGTAAGGAATGTTTTTTGTGTATTGTATATGTCAACAACTTCAAACTGCAAAGAGCCACAATTTAATCGTGTGCACAAACGTTTTAGAAATAATACAGGTAAGGCAGAGCCTTTCCAACTCTCCAAATGTTATACAATATATAATATGTCATGGGGATTACATAAAATATAGTAAATACATTGGGACACCTGCGATTAAATATTTACGTCAGTGTTTCTAACCGCTGTTGGCCCAGAGTTAAGGATATGCTAACTTCTAATGCCTTCATTTGTATTGGATGTATATGGTGTACTACATACTTGCCAACTCTCCCTGAATGTCCGGGAGACTCCCTGACATAGGAGTGATCTCCCTCACTCCCTGAAGAGTCTGACATTCTCCCTGAAGCTGAGCCAGTACAAGACGTGGTTGGCGTCGTCATCTGTGGCATGATGACACAGTTCAGAAATTGTGTCCTATGTCCATGTATTGATGTTTATGGAGGGGGCCATTTTCATGTAGACCAAGATTTAATCAAAGACTGACAGGTAAGACAACATGACTTCAGTAATGGAGACAGAAATGTAAAGGACAGTTCAGTCTCTAGAGATTCATTGGCTGTTTTTTCTTTAACGCATAAGTGCCTACTCTCCCGGAATGTCCGGGAGACTCACGCATTGCTGGGCTCCCGGGAGAGCAGGGCAACCTCCAGGGGTCTTGCCTCCACAATAGATAAGTGGAGGGGCGGGGCTTAATGACGCAAATATCGCATCATCTTAGCCCCACCCTCTGCTGTAATTGGACAAAATTGTGACAATCGTTTAGGGGGTGAGGCCAAAATGATGTGATTCTTCAAGCCCCGCCCCCGCACGCCCACCTCCCCCCAGGATCTCCCTGAAGCCAACGAGAAAAAGTTGACAAGTATGGTGTACAATAGTGTCATCAGCCATTGTTCCCAGAGGGTCAAAATTGCAAATGCTCCTAAGGTGTGAGAGTCATTTTATTTTACCTGAAAATGAGGCAGTCCTCATATATTGCATTCATAACCTGTGTACCTGTAATAGAATTATGTAGGAGCAGAGGTTACTATTACCCTGCGTATCATGAATTATTTATGCCCGTGACACCTCATTGTAGAGGAATCTCCATAAAATCATGTTTTTACTGCATAATTTGCATGCATAAGAAAATGCCTTTATGTTCTTACATAGTCTATTTGATATACTACTAATAGGTTACATTAAGAAGTTCTGTTGTCTTGGTCTACCACAGTGTACATGCTGCATGGTAATCTGTGAACTCAGTGTGCACCTGTTCCTTCTACTTTCTTACTGGTATCTTTCATTGATTGCAACCTAGTTAAAACAAATACTGCAGCTCATAATAAAACACAGAATTAGTTTCCATAGTAAGGGAAATAATCAATGTCACTGTTCAGAAGCATGAGGCTAAAAAGTTCAGCTCTAAGTAAGCATGACGAAAATGATAGTTAATATACTGTTGCTTTATTATAGTCACAGACTATGTTAGTAAGCCAGAGGAACACCTGACAACAACATATTTTTAGGAGCCTTACAAACCAATCTTTAATTTTTGAACAAAGACCCAGCATTAACAAGTGCTAAAAGGTAAGTGATCAGAGCTATGACTATTAACATAGTGCACTTTGATTTCTGGATTTGGTTCCACTTTAAGTTTCTTCAATTTTTGATTTTAATGAAGCAAGTACTTTGAATTTCCCTTTTGTACCACTCTATGTATTGGAAACGACCACAATTAAGCGGGTAAGTTACTCGCCTGAAAGACACAGGGCCCAAATAGTTATTATGTTCCTAAAAACAGTTTTAAGTAGAGATGCTCGGGCTCGGTTTTCTGAAAACTGAGCCCACCCGAACTTAGGGGATCCGAGTAGGCTCGCGAGCCGGCTCAGTACTTTTGCGCGTCCTCGGATCTGAATCGAGGCAAAACGTCATTGTTGCGTTGTAGGATCTTGCGAGTTTTGGATTCCATAAGCACCTCCCTCCCCAGGAGATCCAGCACCATTGCTCACACAGAAACAGGGGTAGCAGTGTTCTTGTCACTCTCCAGTCTCCAGTGCCATTGCTCACACAGAAACAGGAGGGGTAGCAGTGTTCTTGTCACTCTCCAGTGCCATTGCTCACACAGAAACAGGGGTAGCAGTGTTCTTGTCACTCTCCATTCTCCAGTGACATTGCTCAGTGCCATTGCTCACACAGAAACAGGGGTAGCAGTGTTCTTGTCACTCTCCAGTGCCATTGCTCACACAGAAACAGGGGTAGCAGTGTTCTTGTCACTCTCCATTCTCCAGTGACATTGCTCAGTGCCATTGCTCAAACAGAAACAGGAGTGGTAGCAGTGTTCTTGTCACTCTCCATTCTCCAGTGACATTGCTCAGTGCCATTGCTCACACAGAAACAGGAGGGGTAGCAGTGTTCTTGTCACTCTCCAGTCTCCAGTGACATTGCTCAGTGCCATTGCTCACACAGAAACAGGTGTAGCAGTGTTCTTGTCACTCTCCAGTCTCCAGTGCCATTGCTCACACAGAAACAGGGGTAGCAGTGTTCTTGTCACTCTCCATTCTCCAGTGACATTGCTCAGTGCCATTGCTCACACAGAAACAGGAGGGGTAGCAGTGTTCTTGTCACTCTCCAGTCTCCAGTGACATTGCTCAGTGCCATTGCTCACACAGAAACAGGAGGGGTAGCAGTGTTCTTGTCACTATCCAGTCTCCAGTGACATTGCTCAGTGACATTGCTCACACAGAAACAGGAGTGGTAGCAGTGTTCTTGTCACTCTCCAGTCTCTAGTGACATTGCTCAGTGACATTGCTCACACAGAAACAGGAAGGGTAGCAGTGTTCTTGTCACTTAACAAAAATTGACTGCAAATGACTTGAAATTAGTGTTATTGAGGTTAATAATAATGTAGGAACAAAAAAAGAGCCAAATTATGTGACTTTAGGAATAAACAATAGGGATTTTAGAGAAAAAATGGGGATCCAAAACCAAAACACAAAGTTAATCCAAAACCAAAACCAAAACACAGGGGTCAGTGAGCATCTCTAGTCTAGGGGGGCTGGAAAATTTTAGCCCTGAGTGCAAGACTCGACTCAGCAGCCTTTAAGGAATATTTTAAAGGGAAAAAATACAGGTGGTCCAGTGACCCAGCTCAATGTAGCCAACTATGGGACCAGACTGAGGGGCAGATGCATCCCTGGCCCCCAGCACAGCCTGCCCCTGGAGAGGGGGGGGGGGTAAACAATGGCGGATGGGTTTCCCAGCTCAGATGTGGACTTGGGCTATTAGATACACCACTGAATAGACCATTAATGTTCACAATCTTAATTTAATAGAAACATATATGTTTAAGTAGCCCAGAAAATATCACATTATACCATGAATAATTTATATGTCTAACATAGAGAACATTTGCTACAGTATATGTCTCAAATATTTTAATTTCTGGTAAAAAATGTATGATTTTCTGTCATTCCGTTACGATACATAATGGCCTAAAAGACCTTCAAATCTTGAAACGTACTGATAAAGTTGTAGAAGATAATTCATCTAGTTAGGTAGCATTTATCTGGTGTAATTGCCCGTGCATTATAGGTATTATATATATCTACATTATAGTGACAGTCTTGCAAAACATTGGCTCTGAACCGCATTCGATGTTTGTGACCCAGAGCTACAGAATTTCATCCGGATCATTGACTGAACAGATAATGCATTTGATCATTGTATAATGAACATGTTTGTTCTATGGCTGTAATTGCAATAAGCTAATTACACAGAATATGCTTTTGCAGAGATGTTGAAAGTCAATAAACTTGCTTGTAGTAAAACATTTTCAATCAATATATGTGAGATTTAAAAAAAATTGACCTTTTGCCTACACACGGTGCAGACAGTAATTCCCATTAGATGAACCAATATTCAGCCTATCAATTCACTAGGAGCTAGTCAGGGCCGTTCTTGTCATGAGCCAAGGTGCCAACCCTCATCTCAGGAGGCAGCATGTGAAGGGTTCCAGAGACAAGGTTCCAGCCTTTTGCCCCCCATCATGCCTCTCCCACCTCTCTCATTGTCGGATCACCAGCAGAAGTGAGTGCAGCGACAGGAGAAGAGAGTGGAAATCATACTTCTCTCCCAGGGGCAAATGCAGGATTTGTAGAGGGGGTTTTCCACACCACGCCACCAGTGGGCGTGACCAGCATGCATTGGGGCGTGGCTATAATATTAGACAGTGCTTGGCTGCTCTCCAACTCTTCCTATCCCTGTAATATACATGTGCAATGCTGCGTGCACTACTGTTAGGTGCACACAGCTCTCCCTGTTCAAGCAGAGCCGTGTGAAGTGGGAGCAGGGTCCAGCCACCTGAATTATACAGTGCCCCAGACTTGTTGGAGGGGGGTTATCGTTCACTAGACCACCCCCCCCCCCTTGTTTTGCCTATGTCTCCTGTCCTTGTTTCTCTCACTGTGCCAGTCACCATGCTCATTTCTGCAGTGTACTAGTATAAGTGCCACTTTGGACACCACTGGACCTAGATCTTTGATGCCTGGAATAGAGGTGCGCCCTGCCCTGCTGTCCTGTGATTTCACTCATAGGAGTCAAATATTTAAAGTGATTTATGGTGCTCACCTTAGCCCTGCACCATATGACAGAAAAGTCCATGCATAGACATGGTTAATGGCAACACAAATATTGGGGGTGCTCGAGCACCCGAAGACCTTCCCCCCCTCCCAGAGCTGCTGCTTTTGGTATCATTAGTTACTAGTGATTTAACAGGCTGCATTTTTATGAGTAAGGAGCCAGCCCACAAAATGGCTGCATTCATCACATGCAGGTGGCTGGTCCATTTTAAAATATATCTATCTGTGAATGTACGACTGTGTATGTAATTGAGAACCAAGTGAAACTCATCCACTTACACTACTATCAACTAGAAACTGTATTCTTGGCTATTTAATATGATGGACTAGGGCAGCACGGTGGCCTAGTGGTTAGCACTTCTGCCTCTTATGTTCTCCCTGTGTTTGTGTGGGTTTCCTCTGGGTGTTTCAGTTTCCTCCCACACTCCAAAAACATACTAGTAGGTTAATTGGCTGCTATCAAATTGACCCTAGTCTCTCTGTCTGTGTGTGTGTGTGTGTGTGTGTGTGAGAGTGTTAGGAAATTTAGACTGTAAGCTCCAATGGGGCAGGGACTGATGTGAATGAGTTCTCTGTACAGCGCTGCGGAATTAGTGGCGCTATATAATAGCTGCTGCTGATGATGATGGTAATCTTACTAAAAGACACTATACTTGATAGCTTATCTGTACACTGAAATTTAAAGTTGATATTTGTGTGCTACATGAAAAAACAGTCAGTATTTAACTTATGTGCAAAACAGAAAACTAGTTTGCACCCCTTGCATTGTAACATGGTTTTGTCCAGGAGACTGAAATAAGATACTTCATAAGTTAAGATCCTTAATGAATCAGGCCCTAGAATCTGATTGGTTGCTATAGGCAACATCTCCACTTTTAAAACCCACAGTTTAGTAAATATACCTCCATGTCTCCACTAAGTGATCTAGCTGATTCCTATATTTTTTTCAATAATTGTGCAAAATATATTTTGTAGCACTTGAAAATCAATTGCAAATGTATTTATTAGAATGAACTAACCCCCTCCCACATGCTCGAGGATGCTGTGAGAGTGAGTAGCATGTTCACTCATTAGGGCATGACAATAATGTGAAGTGAGTTGAGACAGCTGTAAGTGTGGCAGTCACTCTTTCTTCATTTACTCCACACAACAAAAGTTCATGTGTGTTCATTTACACCACATTACCCAGAATTACACTGCAATTCCTCTGCTCGGGGTGATTCCTTAAAAAAAAAAACTATTTTAAGTACTTAACATAACAATATAAGCAAAACGTCCCATCCTTTGTTGTCAAGAGCTTCCACTGTGGAGAGGAGACCTTTAAATACTCCACACAGCGCTGGACAAAAATATAAGGGTCACTAATTTGCAGCTGCAGCCTTTCCAAAGAGCTGGGCTTTAAACAAAAATATGGGATTTGTAAATCTCTAAAAATTTATGGTTCTCTCTATGTACGTAGTTTTTTTTGGTGAATGCACGGTTTTCTTTAACTGCAATTCTCTCCATTGCAAAATCTCTTTTCAAGTATGTCATTTCGTGCACTGAGATATTTAATTAACATTCTCCTATACATTGACCTGTTATGCTCGCCTGTTAACTCCAAAGAGATGGCCTGATTGGTGGATGCGCAACAGACTTAAAGGGTATTGGAAAACTCCCAAATGTCCCCCGCAACTGGACCCCATTCAGAATCACTAAGCGTGTGATGAGTGAAGTGGTTTTGAATATCGCCTTTAGATGCCATGCTGTTTCACGGCCAGCCCTGAGCATGGCAACTCTTATTTCTATGCACAGTACCTCTTCACTCTCAATTTAACCCAAAAATCTGATGAAGCCATTACCACAAACCTGATTTCATGGAACAAGGCATAGATATAGTTACAGATGATCAATCACCAACCAGGAAGCATTAACACTTCACACCATTTTTTTTTTGTGGTCTACTTGCTGAAGCAGAAGATTGTCAAGCATATTTAATGCACAGTTACGTTGTTCAGTTTAAAGGAAGACGTGACTCATGCTGTATTCAAGAAACCAGAGGGGAACTTACATTATTTAGCACATATGTATCATCGTCGAATGTCAGACGTCCTTCAAACTGGCGAAATGTAAAAATCACATTTTATCTAGTTCTAAAATTCCTCTTTTTTTTTTCATTTAAGTTTTCATTGAAGGATCAACAATGATTGCCCCCTGAATAATTTTCTCCAATAAAATCATTTAACATTAAATTGCAAGTCAGTGTTTGAATCAAGCTTTTTGTTCTGAAGGCTTGTAATGCGGCAAACCTCACAGGCATGCGTCCTGGATTTAATGGGATCGTTGGAAAAGCAAAACAGCTGTGAAAAATTGCTTTAAATGCAGCGGTCGTGTGCTTGTTGTTCTGCTCAATGGTGGAAAATTCAAATTTAGATAGGCATAAGTATTTAAGAAAATGACACTCTCATAAGCATCTTAGGGAAAATAAGATTTGACAAGTAGCATGTAAACAATAAAACATAGCAGATGTTGGATTAGTTTGAAATAAAAAACAACAACGTCAACAATGTTGTACTTTTATCTATTGAATAACACTTCTATTGATTAGCATGAGAGAACTTCTGGTCCCTCTGACCTCAGTATTTGTACATCGTATGTCTCACTTGAACATTCCGAAGACATTCCAAATATACGTCTATGTACTGCTAAAATCCCATTACATTTATTCAGCAATAAGGTAAACAAAACATCAGAGACGAAAAAGACAATAACAGATGACAGGTTATTGATGTAAAATAGATTGTTCACAGATTATAATTATGTTTTACTAAATACTCATCTAACTTTCTTTGCAGATAGAGACTATATATAAAAAAGAATCAGAAATTTGACAGCACGTCAGTGATAAGGACAGCCATCTGTAGACTGGCCTGATACATTACGGAAAGTAAAGCATAAAGTAGGAGCAACTTTGCACCTGGGCAAAACCATGTTGCATTGGAGGGGGAGGTAAATTTAAAATGTGGGGACAGATTTATATTTGGAGTAGGGCATGTCCTAGATCAACTTTAAATTTCAGTGTTAAAATAAAGTATTTGTGTGCTAGATGAAAAAGCAGCCAGTGATTATCTTTTGTGCAAAATAATAAACTAATTTGCACCCCTTGCATTGTAACATGGTTTGTCCCAGAGATAAATTATTCCTTTTTTTTTTACTTTCCTTAATGAATCAGGCGGTAAAGTGGTCCATAACATCTGATGATATCTTTATCAGTTATCGTTTCACATTTTATTAAGTATATATGTGTAACTTGGAGATACTGTAGAATACTTGAATTTACAAACAGTGTTATACAATGATCGCTCCCATTATAAAATGTATAAGAAGTTAATTGTTTTAGGGCAGGGTTACTAATGTATCCTCACATCATTTGCGGGACTTAAAAGTCAAGAACTTCACTCGTTAACTGTCGGCTAATGCCCAAATAGCGCATTAAAAATGGAACGAATACTTTCTTATGAGGTCATTTCCGCAATTGAATCCTAAAGTTTTAACGCTAGACGTAACATTTTAGAACGCAAGGCAACCTATTTCTCATGTATTAATTGCCTCTACCGGTGCTATTGATTGTATTGGTAATAGAGCATGGAAAACAGTTTAAAAACACATCCCCTGTTTGTGTCTGAATGAAGTGCATCAGTTTTTGTGAATCTTCCCCATTGCGCATCTGTGAATGAGCCCTAAGGAGCCTAATTATACAGCTCTGAAATCATTAGTGAATATTTCGTTTGCCAGGAGAAGCTTATTGGCATGGATCTTGTGTACTATTATACATAGGTGCAATAAGGATTTTGTTTGTTTCTTTGTGTTTCCTTTCAACGAATCAATCCAGGAACAAAGCTGCAGAACTTCAGAACTTTAGAAATATATATCAAAAATATAAACATAGTTTAGTAAAAAAAAATACTAAAAGCACGTTTGTGGCTTTTGTGCAGACTTTGAGACTTTCCTCTGACTTACGGAGAGGTGTCAGACCCACAGCCAGCGCACACACATCACTGCACTCTCCAGATTTCTGCAAGTACGCTTTTCTATTCTTCTACAGCTTTTGGAAAGGGAACAGGGGGACCAGTACGTCTTGAAATCTTATCAGGACAATGCAAGTAAATTTCAGCAGGGTTTGTTCCAACTCATCTGTGATAAATGTGAAGATAAGGCAATCAGTGCACAACATGACACACTGTTCACTTAGTTAGATACTCCTCGGAACTATTCAGGTGTGCTCACACCGCTCAGGATCCTGACACAGGGGTATCTCAGTATAAATGACTCTTCCATGCTGGTCACAATTCATGGAGCACTCGCTTTTTGCTAAGACTTAACCCAGGTCATATATTATTGACGTTACAGATTATTCCTGTTTCCAATGCTAAGCTCTAAAATTTAACCTTGCTAAAAACAAAAAAAAGTATTTAATTTTTTATCTTATATTGATGCTTTTTTATTTTTTTTATCTACAGTCCCTCTGCTTGATAAATGCTTGCAAAACTCTATCATCTGTTTACGAGGACCTGTGTGGCTTTCTAAGGGTGAAGGTTTCAGCCCTACAGGAGTTAAGATTTATATCCAAGGTGTGTTGTCGGCCCTGCGTCAACGGTTGAAATCTTCAAAGAATTTCTGCCACCAGGTGAGTTATCACATTATTTGTTGTTGGTGCTTTTACTTGTAGCAAAGCAATGATTGAGCATTAGGTCATAAAGAGGTGTGCCATGTATACAATGTGCTTTGCTGCCAATTAGGATGCAAAGACACGTTCGCTGCAACGTACAAGCAAAGCTGTAGTGATGAAACGATCTGTCTTCTGTAGGACCTCACTTCTCTTGCTCCGCACTGTGCACAGCTTACACTACTTCTATAGTGGACCGTGTCTAGTATCTTATCAAGGGAAAAATACATTCTATACTATGAGCTCTAGCTCAACAAACCCAGTAAAATGGTCTTCTGCAGTCTCTTATATTCAATCCTGCATATAACTCTTTATTATTAAAGTGGAATTAATGCAAAAATGATTAACTATTAACAGATTTATTACAGCAAAATAATACCTTTTTTTAGTCATAAAATAATATAACAGATGTTAAATACAAAGCAAACCTTTAGAAAAACGCGTGTACCCAGAGCATTCAAGGTTTTTCAATCTGGACTAGGCAGTTGCTGCAAATGTTATCAAATCTGACACCAGCAACTACTTAGTCAACTTTTAAAATCAAGTGTGGCTATAGGAGTTTATAGTAAAGTAAGATTTTTTTTCTTTTTTCACTTTTGGGGCTAGATTTACTAAACTGCCGGTTTGAAGAAGTGGAGATGTTGCCTATAGCAACCAATCAGATTTTAGCTGTCATTTATTTAGTGCACTCTACAAAATGACAGCTAGAATCTGATTGGTTGCTATAGGCAACATCTCCACTTTTTCAAACTGGCAGCTTAGTAAATATACCCCTTAATGTTAAAAAATGACCAAATTAAGTCATCTTGCCATAATAGATTTCGTGTTGGTTCATCAATTTTGTGATTGTCCGCCTTTTATTTACCTGCATTTGAATTCCGATTGTTGAATATATTAAATGATTAATAACCAGCCACACTCTTTGTGTAGTAAATATCTGCAGTTGTTAAGGGAACATTATGCATGCACATCATTCTTACAGTATTACCAACTTGACTCCATCACTACATTAAACACAATATTGCAATAGATTCTGTGATTTAATGCAGATCATCATCTAACCATACCTACTTAACAGGTATACTTGACATTCATATTCAATGCAATAAATCTTTATTGGAGGTTCTTTTGCTAACAACATGACACATTGCAAATATCCATTGACCTAGAGCAACCAATTACCAAATAGCTTTAATCGATAAAGTGTGAGTTGGATAATGAAAGCTGAAGCCTGATTGGTGCTTTGGGTTTTTGCACATTTGTACTTAAAATAGTAAATATTGTATACATTTATACCAAAATTGAATTAAATAAATATTAGCTTATTGGGAACTAGTGGTAAAGCCAAGCTTTTAATTCATTTTGCAGTTAAGGTTTTCTTTTAACCTTTTTTTATCAGTAGTATACTTCAATTGTGGACAACATTTAAATAATAAGAAGATGCAGTATATTATTAATACAATATTGAATCATAGGTCACAAAGTTGACACAATCTTATTCTGCATGTACGTTTTTTTTTATTGTGCTATAGTTTAAGCTTTACATTGACTATATCAACAGTGTGTGATAATAGTATAATGCTCGCTACACAAAATTGAAGATCGTGATCCAGTTTTGATCAGATTTTATGGGACACTACAGTAAATGCACTTGGTTGATGATGGCAAGTGGACTGTATGTATGTTCTGACACGATTGACATGCACCAGTGATGCTAATAGAGATCTGACGAGACCTTGGACCGTATGCTAAGAACTTGTCTAACTTGGTAACCAAACTTTGTGTGACCAAAGGGGACCCTGTTCTTGACGTTCAGTGCTTGGCGCTGGGCCACATGGGGCTGAAATACTAGTGTCACTAGCCGTAGGCTAATATTGTGTTAAGATGAATACAAGCAGCGTGGGACCCTTTAGAATTGTCCATTACATTCCCACAAACCCTGAAAATAGGAGAGGTTGTTCATACAGCGTGTAAACCCTCTTACTTCTGTCTATGGAACAGAATAGTAAGGGAAGTCTCTTATAGAGGACGCGCCCCTAGAGGACATTGGTTCAGCATGTCCGTTGTGCAGTGACCATGTGACATAGCGTTCCTGATGTCACCTGACATCAGCTAAACCATACTGAAAAGCACAATCATGATGTATGAATATGTATCCGCCAGTGGTTAGCATGGGTCCATGTTCTTCAGATCTCTCGAGAGGTTAGGCCTCATACCCACTGCCATTTGCTTTGCAGTAAAAAACACAAGGACTACGCCAGCAAAAGTTGTTGATCGCTTTTTCACTTTTGTTTGGAGGTCACCTAGGTTTTCCCAATACGTTCCCTTGCGGTAAACACAAGTGAATGAGCAGGAAGCTTTGAAAAATAATCAATGCTGGAGCAATACTCCCGAACGTGAGTTTTCATTTTCCGACCACAGGCATTGTACTGTACAGAAATTGGCGACAGTGGGTATGAAGCCTTTGTAAACTAATAACGTACAATTTTTATACTGAAAGTAAAGAAAACTTACTGCAAAGGAGAAAAAGAAAAACAATATATAGAGTGAAATGTTACATTTTTGTAAAAAATAAAATCTACTCCGAAGTCAACCCAACTGGTGAACATCATCGTGGACAAAGAACGATTCAACACACATATTTAGTTTATTTGTCTCACTTTGCCAATGTAGAACATTTCACATAGATATTGTTTACATTGCGGAAACACAAAATAATGTGATAAAAATGTCAGACTAACCCCCAGGACTTCATTCGGGAATCCTGCTCCAGTACCTTTTGGGTGAAGTCACCTGGTGCTGCACAGTCAACTGGTGCACCCTTGCAGTGTTACTGTAACTGCATCAGTTTTAAAGCCACGCTAGCCAACCCACGGTCCCCCAGCTGTTAAGGGACTACAGGTAGATGAGAAAACCAGGTCAGTTATTTGTATGAATATTACCAGTCCACACAGCCTCATGCGGCAGAACATTACAAGTGTGTGATACAGGAAACCGTTTAGAATGTTGGAAAGTCTCGCGCTCATTTCCTGTAATGTGTAAAAGGAAATGACGAGTTCAAAGAGGATATTACAAAACTACATCTCTACAAGGAACTGTTTGCTTATTGGTTCTCATAAATCAGGAACCGTCACTAAATTGGCGCACTCACTTTTCTCGAGCACATGCATTAATATCAGTAAGTTGGCCTGATATTGGCACGTGTGTATGATCAGTCCGCCTGAGTATTATATATTCAAAAATTGGTCAGATCCTTTTCAGAATTGAATTCAAATCCGATTTGTAAATGTCTGTTTCCGTCTGTGGTCAACGTCTGACTACTAACAGGCCCCTGTGTGAGACAGACTCACTGACCGAGCGACAAATTGCCAAGATCTATTCAACTGGGTCACCCATGTGTGTAGCCTAATTGAAAACTGATTGCTCGCTGTCTGGGTCGAGTGGAGGGATTAGCCTGTGTGTGGCCAGCAGCACGGTGCCTAAGTGGTTAGCACTTCTGCCTCACAGCGCTGGGGTCATGAGTTCAATTCCCGACCATGGCCATATCTATGTGGAGTGTGTATGTTCTCTCCGTGTTTGCGTGGGTTTCCTCCTGGTGCTCCGGTTTCCTCCCATACTCCCAAAAACATACTGGTAGGTTAATTGGCTGCTATCAAAATTGATCCTAGTCTCTCACAGACTGTGTGTGTGTATGTTAGGGAATTTAGATTGTAAGCTCTAATGGGGCAGGGACTGATGTGAATGAGTTCTCTGTACAGCGCTGCAAAATTAGTGGCGTTATATAAATAGATGATGATGATGATGATGATGTTGTAAATTAAAGCCTGCAATGTCATCTCTTAGCTTGTCTTCTACCAGAAAACCTGGAGCGAGTTTACAGGTCTGCATATTATACATAATGGGGACGGTTATGAAATCTCTTCTAATAATACATTTTATTGTAACATTTGTTCCTCCAAACTTTTCAATTGTTTTCCAAGTTACAAACCATCCAACTCTCCAATGCAACCTACAAGAATTTTGCGCCTCCAACATCCCTTAATTTTTTTTTAAATACTATTTAGGCCACAAGCCCTTCACAACATACATACGGCCCTCTTGATTCAGATGTATAAACAGCACAGCACTTCTTTACAAAATTAACCTTGACATTCTGAAACAATGTTCATTTTCTACATTGAGGTAGCATGGTGGCTTAGTGGTTAGCACTTCTGCCTCACAGCACTGGGGTCATGAGTTCGATTCCCGACCATGGCCTTATCTGTGTGGAGTTTGTATGTTCTCCCCGTGTTTGTGTGGGTTTCCTCCGGGTGCTCCGGTTTCCTCCCACACTCCAAAAACATACTGGTAGGTTAATTGGCTGCTATCAAATTGACCCTAGTCTGTATGTGTGTGTATGTTAGGTATATTAGACTGTAAGCTCCAATGGGGCAGGGACTGATGTGAGTGAGTTCTCTGTACAGCGCTGCGGAATTAGTGGCGCTATATAAATAGCTGATGATGATGATGAACATTGATGATTTCTGTCCTTATGTATTAAATTATACATGTTCTATTTGGTAATGTAAACTTTCCTTTGCATTGGAGTGGAGTAGTGTTTGATTAAACCTAGCAGCAGTGAGGCTTGTCAGATGGGGGGGCCCATAATTGATCATTATTACGCCTTTAATACGCTCAGCGGCTCTTCGGGACTTAGTAGTAGCTGTTTCTTTAATTTCCCCGAGGATATTGAAATACAAACTGATTTCAGTTCACTGGTAGCAATGAAAATAGTGTAACAAGTAACATGTGCAAATGCATTTACTGCCTTCAATAATGGGAAGGGCTGGCTCTAATTAGCATTCTCGTTATGTAGTTGTGCTGTTGGTGGGGTGTTGAAACTGGAATGTCATTGTGCTCAGTTTTAGTGTTTGGGGACAAACACTGCTATGGGGGGGACGTGTGAAAGAGGCCTCCTCATGTCAGTGAATGAGGGAGGCTGCGGTTTCAGTATGTTTCAAGCAGGGAGGCTGTCATTAACAAGTCTAATATAAGCTAGTGGAGGCCAAACCAGGGGAGACTGAAATACAGTACTTTTTTTTTTTTTTTTATATATATATATTATTCATGGCCGTCACATTTAAAGGATTTAAATAAAAATAAATGTCCTGTTTTGACGTGCCACACAATTAGTAGCCCAATCAGCCCCCCCAGCATTTGCAAAGTGTATATTGTGACAGACAGGACAATGGTTGAACTCGACGTCGTTTATAAATTTCATTACATTGGTGACACAAATGTACATTCCTAGAATTGATTTCATTTTTTAAATGTCATTTCAGGGTTTTTTTCACAGCCTTTCTAGTGTAGCTTTAGCATATAGAGTTCAGAATACATTTTTGTTGAGTATAAGTCTATAACATCTTCCAGTTTAGGTTTATTTTCTGTATATATAGATAAAAATTGACATAGAAGGTAATGTAATAGAAATTGTTATGAAAACATTGTAAAAAATTGTTAAATAATATTTTGCCTAAACATTTCATAGATGTTTGGTCCAATATGTATAACTTGGACATTGCCCACGATACGATAGTTAGTGACATGCACAATATTGTTGGTGATATCCTAATATATCTAATATAAAAATGTGTTTTATGCCAGTTGTCAGTAACAAAAATTGTCAAATTGCCAACTAGCGAGAATAAAGGCGATAGGTACCACCGTCCGAATTACATTGTTCAATGCATTGGCTGGTAGGATCTGCAGCAGAGGATCAGAACTGGACAAGAAAGTTGTCAAATAAGTGGATTTAAGGTAATCACGTGAAAGCTCCCATCCATTCATGTGATTGTAAGCTTGCCAGACGAGCCTTCTTACCTCTCTGTCTGTATTACCCAGTACTGTTTAATTACTGTGTATAAAATATGGTTTGCTCCACTTTTTTAATAGCAATCATAAATACCAATCAATTGATCACTTTAATATGCTCAATAGTTCGAATAAAAAGGCCAGCTGCTAATTTTAAGGTAGTTCTCCAGCAAACGACCAGAATGCTTTCTTTCACCAAGACTCTCCTTCAGTATATATATATGGTTTCCTGGAATCCTTACAGGTTTAAAAGTAACTTTTGAACATTTGGGGGTAAATGTATGAACATGCGGGTTCTTCAACACCCGCGTGTTCAGCGTGTTCGGCGATTAGATTTCAAGCGGCGCTGCATTGTAAAGGGAAACTTCCCTTTACAATGCAGCGCCGCTTGAAATTTAATCGCCGAGCATGCTGAACACGCGGGTATTGAAGAACCCGCATGTTCATACATTTACCCCTTGATGTTTGGTCCACGTGGATTTGAATCACCTTGTCGAGCGTAGCAGGTCGGCAACAAAATCATTAAAAGGGTGCCTGCAGGCTGCTTGTGTGTCGAGTCCGATGCATGCGTGCTTCGTCCACGCTAATTGTGATGGTGTGATGGCACTGCTCAGCTTGTGATTGGTCGCGTGGTCGCGTGCTGAGTGCTTACTGCAGACGGCTACCGTTATGTTTTGTTACACAACTGATGTGTGTGCAGTGATTGACTACGTGATGTGAGTTCTGGCACCTTTTTTCTTACAAAAAAAGCACTGTATATATATATATATATATATATATATATATGCATTGCTGCTCTTTTCTCTTTTGAATATATCTGAGAAAACAAATAATCATCTCTAGAAATAATATTGGCTGTCAGTAATATTTTTTTATGAAACGTTTTCAAGAGTCTGCCGATGTTTAAACATAGTGCGAACATTGTTTTGCTTGTGTAATAAATATTATAAGACAACATGTGTGGATTGTGACCACTGTTTCTTACTGTGTGCTTTGGTGATTTAACTTTTACATCTCACGTACAATATTTAATCTCGAAAAAGCGTAAAACGATGATCTGCTTCGATAAAGCCGGCATGCTCGTACAACAACTAACACAAATTGGAAATACATTTTTACAGACTAGGGCCATTTAGTGGCGGTCTCCCAGATTTGAGGCGTCTTAGTGCATTCCATACTAGCAGCCATAATGATTAGGTCCGTCCACCTTGTTTGGGATTTACTAGACACTCTTAGCTTTATTCGTGATACCTAACGGGATATTTGACAGGACGCTCTATGGAGTGGAACGCTTGAAGTAACAGTGCAATGGTCTCTTAACAGACGGGCAACTTATTGCCCTCAAACAAGCAGTCACCTACGTCTCCGAAGTACAGTATTTTAGGAACCTTAAACTTGTGTCGTTTTCAAATGTCATACCTCGAAAAAAGGCCTTACATCAGTTAAATGAAGTGAAAATTGTATTCTTGTCTTGATAGAGATGAAAATGGATTTCTGGTCATGAAATAAATGTAGTTGTCACTTTTTTTAAAAAGGTGTCAGCGGTTTGCTTTAGAGAATGAGGTGCCAATTCAGTGTGACAGTAAACTTGTGATCTGAGCAATCAATAAAATGCTTCAATAACTTCTGCTTCATTACACTTATAATAAGAGGCTATAGATCTGCGCCACATAAAATTTTGATAAAGAGAATATGTAAGGACTCTCCAAGACGGTTCTCCGGCAGCACAATAAGTGCAATATTGCCATCTAGAGTCTGTGTACAAGTAATTGTTCAGGGAAAGCTAGTTTTACAAGAAACCATGAACTAGCTGGATTACTTGTCGTACTTGTGATTAATTTTATTTCATTTTATGTTTGTTACATTAGTTTTGTTTTAGTAGCACATGTGGAATTATTTTTTTTTTACATTCCTGTATATCTTAAGCTGGGTACACACTACACGGTTTTCGTCCAATAATCGTCTCAATCAGCCGACATATGACCGCTCGTTCAAAAGTCGGGTCAGTGTGTGTTGTGACACGATGGTCGAAAGTCTGCCCAAGTAGACGATTATGGCCTCATTTGGTTGGTCGTACCGTTATATATTTTCGTTCCAATCTCGTTTCCATTGTGTAGTGTGTATAAGTTTCCGACTGATCCACAACAGTGAGTACGAAATTACAGTCATTGCTCACGACAACATAGCTGTAAAAAGTCGCTAAAGGGGCGTCCGCTCTTCCCTTTATCGTCCTAAACAAGGCTAGTGTGTATGCAGTCCATGGACCGAGCGATCGGAACATCGATCGCATGTAAAATCGATCGGCATAAAAAGTTGGTGGAAAATTCTGTAGTGTGTACCCAGCTTTAGTGCCTATTTAATCATGAACAATGGTCCATTTCTCCATGCACTGGAGAAATTGTGATCTGGTGGTCTGGTGGCTACTAGTATAGAGTTTTACAGTAAGTGGGTGTGTGATACATATAGATGCAATTCTAGTGCTGGGTAGGATCCCCCTGGATTTTTTGTGGCATGGGTTCCACAAGGTTCTGAAAATATTCTTTAGGGATTCTGGTCCATGTTGACATGATAGCATCACGCTGGCTGCACTTTCATGCTTTGAATCTTGTGTTCCACTACATCCCAAAGGTGCTCTGTTGGATTGAGAACCGATGACTGTGGAGGTCATTGGAGTACGCTGAACGGATTGTCGTGTTCATGGAACCAGCTTGAGATGACTTGTGTGTGCTTTGTGACATGGCACGGAATCCTGCTGGATGTAGCCATTAGATAATGGGTAGACTGTGGCCATAAAGGGATGAACATGGTCCGCAACAATACTCAGGTTGGCCGTGGCATTTAAATGATGCTCAGTTGGTATTAAGGTGCCTAATCTGTGCCAAAAAACATTCCCTGCAACATTGCAATACCTCCACCAGCCAACACCGTTGACACAAACCCAGAGAGATCCATGGATTCATGTTATTTACACCAAATTCTGACCCTACCATCTACATGTTGCAGCAGAAATCAAGATTCGTCAGTCCAGGTTTTTCCAATCTTCTCCTTTCTAGTTTTGGTGAGCCTGTGCCCACTATGGCATCAGTTTCTTGTTCTTCATTTTTCAGGGGTGGAACATGATGTGGTCTTCTGCTTCTGTAGCCCATCCACTTCAAGATTCGACGTGCTGTGCATTCAGAGATGCTCTTCCCTATACCACTGTTGTAACATATGGTTATTTGAGATACTGTTGTCTTCTTGCCAGCTTCAACCCGACTGGCTGTTCTTCTCTAAACCCTCTCATTAACAAGGCGTGAAGAACAGCTGAACATTTTGGCCGCATGCTTTTATGCATTGAGTTGCTGCCACATGATTGGCTGACTATATATTTGCATTAATGATCAGGTGTACAGGTGTACCTAATAATGTGCCCACTGAGTGTATATATACTGTATATTTACCTTGGCTGATTGGGAGGACCAGACCACATGTAATTCTGTGACTCAGTAAAAACATTATGAAACTGTATTCATCCAATTTGTGTGGCTCAAAAGCACCCAGATAAGATGGCTCAGTGCTCCAGCTCTGACAATATATAAGGAACTTATGAGTAGGGTGTGCTACTGGGGTAGAGGGAAAACAGTAGGGGACAGAGAAGGTTTGTTGTTCTGTATAATGGAACTAGCTTGTTCTACTACTTGTAGTACATCATCATCATCATCATTTATTTATATAGCGCCACTGATTCCGCAGCGCTGTACAGAGAACTCATTCACATCAGCCCCTGTCCCATTGGAGCTTACAGTCTATTTTCCCTAAAATACACACACACAGACAGAGAGACTATGGTCAATTTTTGATAGCAGCCAATTAACCTACCGGTGTGTTTTTGGAGTGTGGGAGGAAACCAGAGCACCTGGAGGAAACCCACGCAAACACAGGGAGAACATACAAACTCCTCACAGACCATGGTCAGGAGTTGAACTCATGACTCCAGCGCTGTGAGGCAGAAGTGCGACCCACTTCGCCACCGTGTTGCCCATGTTAGTGAATTCTGACCTTTCATAAATCCCTGACAAGTGGGGTCCTTAGCCTCTCATATTAGAAAAGGGAAAAATGTAACATGTCGCTCGCATTGGTGCTACCTACCAACCATTACCGATCTGTAATACATATGCACCCACGTCCTCCATCCCCTTTATCCTTCCTTAGGAAGAATCTGCATGTCGTTGTAACATCCCCTGACATCAGCAGGTGCTGTATACTAAAGGCCCAATCAGTGCGCACTGCGATGTCTGAGCAAACGGAATTGTAAGCTCTTGTGTTTGTCTTTGCTTGTGTATTATTTTTATTAGCACTTCTGACTCAGCTTGTACTTGCTGTCTGTAAGTTTGTCTGTCTGTATCCCCATTGCTGACTAAGGACCAGTCACCCATTAGTTAATAAAATATATAAACATGCTCCAAATTGTATGACTTACCACAATTGATGAACAATGGAGAATAGGCATTGTTCTCCTTTGTTACATGTTCCTTTCAGGTTCTGTTAGCAGTTCTGCCTAAGGAAGGTAGACCATGGACTTTCGCTCATTTTGGCCACCATTTGCAAGTCATTGGTAGAGATCATGCGGTCAGTGATCTCAAGAAGAATAATGAACTGTGGTTTTGGTGTATCTCAAGCTAGTCGTTCTACTGTGCAGCTTGAAATAGATGACTGATTGGAATGCGATCAATCCACAGCAACAGTCCATTTAGTTTATATTATACTTTCTCATATTGGTCATACATGTTACCAGGGCACCAACTGTTAAACAAGCCTCAGTGGGCTCTCCTGGCATATGTGATACCAAAGCAATATGGAAACTCTGCTCGTATTATTTGATGACCTGTCCAATGCATTTGCCAATCCTGTCTCAAAACCATATTCCAAAACATATGACCATTGTATATGATTATTTATTAATAGACTATATTGATGGGGGCTGAGACTGATGTAGGATATGGAGGTACTGAATAAAGTGGTGGCTCATATTGAAGGCCTCATCCAACATTTGGGTCTGGACATATGTCATACCTTTAGACCTACACCCTCTTTTCTTCCCTGTATCTTACATCAGGAATTTCACTGGGCACACATTGCCTTAGTATTCTCCAATTAATCTCCATCTGCAGTAAACCATGCCTAACTAAACGTCATGGACATAGACAAACCGAGGGGGGGTTTCCTAGTGCCTGGACCCTCCCTCCAAGCCTGGGGCACTGTATAATTGAAGTGGCTGGACCCTGCCCTCGCTTCACACGGCTCTGTTTGAAAAGGGAGAGCTGCGTGCACCTAACAGTAGTGCATGCAGCATTGCCTGTGTATATTATGGGGATAGGAAGAGTTGGAGAGCAGCCAAGCACTGTCTAAAATTATAGCCACGCCCCCATGCATGCTGGTCACGCCCACTGGTGGCGTGGTGTGGAAACTAGATCCCGATTCACCCCTTTTTTGTAGAAACCACTGCCAAAGTAGGTAAGCCCTAATCCTTTTGTTTTCCAAATATCGTGATTGTCCAATGAAAACCAGGAATGCCAAGGTATATGCGGCAACAAAACCCAAAGTAAAATGCCCCCAGTGACTGGATTATAATGCTTGATTGTCTTAACCAATAATATTACGTCAACACATCTCTCGTACATGGACTTATACAAAAAGAATAGGTAATGTTTCAGTATAATTTCCTTTTAAGTGGTTGTTACATTTTTTTCAGTCATTTATGTTTTGTAGGGTGGACCAGAGCACCTTTATTTTAAATTTGTTTAACTCCTGCTTGTTTGTTTGTTTTATTTGATGTGGGCGAGGATAGAACCACCTGCCAATCGGAGCCTTAGAATGACCACAGCAGTAGAGAGAGTATTTTAGGATGAGTCTGTCCAGTCCTGTGACAGTGTAAGTGAGGACAGGGCTGCATGTGAAAGGAGCAATATTGTGGAATAGGGAAGAAAATGGGGCCAGGAAGGATGCCACAGCCTGAGAGCTAGATAGTGGAAATAGCAGAGTCCCCAATAACACAGAGTAATGATGTGAGGCTTCTGTATAACTGATATGGGAGGACTGGTGTCAAATACACCTCTATATGAAAGAAAGTTAGTACAAATCGGCTCTGCACACTCCCGAATTTAACGAGGAAGATACATGTGCTGATGAATTTGGGGGCAATTCTGCTCTGCTCTACTACACGTCCAGTGCCTATGTGGATACGTCCAGTGCCTATGTGGATACGTCCAGTGCCTATGTGGATACGTCCAGTGCCTATGTGGATACGTCCTGTGCCTATGTGGATACGTCCTGTGCCTATGTGGATACGTCCAGTGCCTATGTGGATACGTCCTGTGCCTATGTGGATACGTCCTGTGCCTATGTGGATACGTCCAGTGCCTATGTGGATACGTCCAGTGCCTATGTGGATACGTCCAGTGCCTATGTGGATACGTCCTGTGCCTATGTGGATACGTCCAGTGCCTATGTGGATACGTCCTGTGCCTATGTGGATACGTCCTGTGCCTATGTGGATACGTCCAGTGCCTATGTGGATACGTCCAGTGCCTATGTGGATACGTCCTGTGCCTATGTGGATACGTCCAGTGCCTATGTGGATACGTCCAGTGCCTATGTGGATACGTCCAGTGCCTATGTGGATACGTCCTGTGCCTATGTGGATACGTCCAGTGCCTATGTGGATACGTCCAGTGCCTATGTGGATACGTCCTGTGCCTATGTGGATACGTCCTGTGCCTATGTGGATACGTCCAGTGCCTATGTGGATACGTCCAGTGCCTATGTGGATACGTCCAGTGCCTATGTGGATACGTCCAGTGCCTATGTGGATACGTCCTGTGCCTATGTGGATACGTCCTGTGCCTATGTGGATACGTCCAGTGCCTATGTGGATACGTCCTGTGCCTATGTGGATACGTCCAGTGCCTATGTGGATACGTCCTGTGCCTATGTGGATACGTCCAGTGCCTATGTGGATACGTCCAGTGCCTATGTGGATACGTCCAGTGCCTATGTGGATACGTCCTGTGCCTATGTGGATACGTCCTGTGCCTATGTGGATACGTCCAGTGCCTATGTGGATACGTCCAGTGCCTATGTGGATACGTCCAGTGCCTATGTGGATACGTCCTGTGCCTATGTGGATACGTCCTGTGCCTATGTGGATACGTCCTGTGCCTATGTGGATACGTCCTGTGCCTATGTGGATACGTCCTGTGCCTATGTTATATATTATTTTGGAAGATAATGGATTAGATTTATTCTAGTGTATTGAACCATACAGATATCAGTAAAGAACCCACATTTCTGTCCCATTACATTCTGATACTATTTGTTATCACTAGTCAATACACATTATATCTATAGGAATAATCTTTTCCTTATGCTCTCCTATTCCCACAAGGGTATATTATTATTAGTCCTTCACCCGTTCCAATATATTTCTACCTGTGGAATTTAGGGTGACCATACTAATTTGTAGCAAGTCAACATATACTCCCTGTCTCCCTATCTGGCTCCACTATCCTATGGTTTTAATACACTACTACTTTTTCTTCTCACCAATATCAGACCAGGCACTGGTTTTATAAATGTCCCTTGCTATTTTTTCCCATACTGATGTTTTTCTACACGTAAAATGAATACAGCATATGGAAAAATAAATGTTTTCTCTAATCTGTATGGGAATCCTTATACACTTTTCTATGACTCTTGTGGACCAGGTAAGACCCCCACACCTCTTCATGCATTCACGTAACAGGGAGTTTGACACACATCCATGAAATGACTCAGAGACGTACAGTAATTATTGCCTAATGACTGAATTGAGAATAAATTTGTCAAGTTTCAGGCACGAAGAGGCAGAGAATGTGATCAATTTCCTGAACAACTCTCAACACCCACAGGTATTATTTGTAAGAAAACACTCACACAGAGACCAGGGCTGGTTAGAGAGAGTGCAGCTTTCTCTATCCATCTGCCGGCATGCTGTGCCCCTTGCATGCAGCCCACTCCTCCTCAGTGCTCAGTCAGAGGCATCGCTGAATGGACAGGAATATCAATGTTGTTGTCCCTCATCCTTTTAAGACCCTGTTGTATTGAAGTCACATTTGTAAGATTCTGAAAGACGGCTCTTAGGATTGATTGCTATTATACACTACTGTGGTCTTTGAATTCCAAGTGTTAGAAGCACGCATTCCTACAATACAAGGGAGAGGGTCTCTAGCACCTGCTGCATGGGCCTGAGCTCTAAACAGAGGCACGTTCGCTCATTCTCTTCAATTACATCTGGATACTTATTTATTTGTAGTCAGATACTGCCACATATAGCAACGTATCTGGCGTCAAACCTAACTTAAAAACAATTTGTCACCTTTGTGTAAAATTAGTGTTTGCACAGTGCTCTATACACGTAGCATGTGGAAATAAAATAACGCAGCCCCCCTATGTGAATAATATATTACTGTGTGCTGTGTGTATATGACCTGAGTCAGCGTTCTAGTCAGCCCACATAATGGGCCTAATGCAGAGATGAACGCAACTTGACCTGAATTTATGGCCCAACACACGCACAATTAGCGTGTTTCAGTCAATATGGTGAGTCAAGGTGCGTCCGTCATGCGTGCCAGGTACATGCACCCACATACACATTCATAGAACTAGGTCGGAAGCACAGTAAAACTTTGTAAACATTTGGTTTCATAAGGAAAAAAACATTTGCAATTAGGCTTTATATGATCTCACGTACGAATGAAAGTAGCAAATACAGAAAATCCTATAATATGTGCACAATCATCATCATCATTTTTAGCGCTGGACAGTCAATGAAGAGAGCACCCAGCAGCTTCAGAGGTGAAACCACAACCAGAAGTGTTTAGCTAGTGCTAAGCAATTATCATCATCATCATCATCATTGTTTAATTACCTCCTACCATCTACTTACCTATTTAACACCTTGGCGTTATATTGCAAAATGATCTTTCTGAGCGATATTTCAGCTGTGCTTTCCACACTCCATTCCCTGCAGGACTATCCAGAACTCACACTGGGTCAGAGTCCATATTAGATGATGTGGTTCCGAGGACCAACTTAAGGTCTGACACTAATTCAGAGGATGGACCTCTTATGTCACCCGGCAAGAGCAACATTCATATTGACTCACGTAGCTACAGTTTCTTACAATCCACTACCATAAACATCAATTGCTCACTTGCAAATATATTTAGGCGCTAGCTCGAAGAGCCATCTGATTTTGGCCTTTTACAGAGAACTGTTATAGTAACTATCCCATCCCCATCTTTCTAGCTAAATGGGAGATCTATTTAATCCCTAAACAATGGATTAATATTTTTTTCTGCTGACATAAAATGATTGTTAAGCATGTTCCTTTAGTGTTACCCTCGCGCAACACTTTTCACATTTGTGTATCTAAAAAAAGTTACTTCAAAAGCTTTGATTCCAGGCCACTGGAGGTCAATGGAAGCTTCCACTATTGGAGACTGATTGCTTCTCTGACTACATGGTCAACTGGGGTAAATGTACCAACCCTTCTAAAATGGAAAAGTGGAGGTGTGGCCCATAGCAACCAATCCGATTCTAGCTATCATTTATTTAGTACATTCTAAAGAATGATAGCTACACTCTGATTGGTTGCTATCGGCCACACTTTCACTTTTCCTAATTTGGAAGGTTCGGTACATTTATCCCATGGTTTCCTTGGCTTGGTTTCAGACTACTTCAGAATACACGATGGTGATTGGCGTTGAAGCTGATGTTTCTTGTGTTGACTGGCCAACCTGGAAATAAGAATTATGGTAACAATTGGACAACTTTTCTTATATTATGCTATTTAGTTATTTTTAATGTGTCTCTTCATTGGGTGTTTGTAGTTTCTGCGCTATGCATAAATAAAGAGTATATTAGTTTAAAACAATAGGAGGTAGACCTTGATGTTATTTTTAGGGGGGTGATTTAGCATAATCATGCCCCCTTCATTTTGATTGGCTGGCCCCAGTTGGCCCCGCCCCTGGTCCCGAGTGGTGATTGCCCCAATCCACAACTGGTCTTGGATTGGTTACTTATAATAATTTGTTGATTTTCCTTATTTTCTATAGCTGCTACTTTTAAAATGCTCCCAGTGCACCAGTTTTCTACATACAACGGAGGCAGCCGTTTTGTGTCCCAGCCACACCATATGTCAGAGTGAATTGACTGTTGTTCCAGATCTATTTATAGACTCTAAGGGGCATATTCAATTAGCTTTCGGATTCGCGGTAACGCGCCGGAACAGCCGCGAAACGTAATACACGTTACCGCAATAACGTTAATGCGGTACCATAATACCCGCAAGAACGCGCACTTTTCGCGGTAACGCGCGTTACCGCGAATCCGAAAGCTAATTGAATATGCCCCTAAATTTCACAAAAAGTGAATGTGCAAATACAGAATGAAATTCCACATGATGACAAAGTGATACTCAAAGATTGTATCACTGGGATGTCGCAATTCTGTGAAACGGCCTGTTCAAGGTCCACATAAGTCATGGGAGAGATTAACAGACAGGTGGTTAAACATCTGCAAAGACCACCACTTTATGTGCCCGTGAACTCTCCTTGGTATCCATCCCCTCGGCCAGAATAAAAATCAACCAATTTCGCCACCTATGTTATCCTGTCTTTTAAACCAAACTCAGCTGTGTGTACCCAGCTTAGGAAATCCCCAAACAAAATTTAGGGAACTATTAAACATCTACTTGCATATTAGTATTGTATTGTTGAGTGAGTATTCTACCGTTTTGTACAATGGTTTGACCATAAGAGATAACCTATGGCTGACATGTTATTGGATGGCAGATTAGTTGGGCCATTCTTATGTGCCATCAAATTCTATAGGGGGAATTCAATTTGGCCGCGTTACTGTAAAAAGTAACACGGACTGGGCACTATTACAGATATTGCGGTAATAGTGCGCGCAATTCCAGTTAATACAGTAATTTCAACGCCGGCTTTTTGTTTGCGGCTCCCTGTGCCACGAGCAGAAATCTATTTTAAAATTTCCGTATTACGTGTAATACACTTAACGCAGATTTTTGGCGTTTCCGCCGAGAATTGAATATGCCCCTAAGTTTCATATTCCATAAACAGTTAATTTACCCTGATATAATCACTCCTTCAATGAGACCTGATGCATCGAAGTAAAGCCTTTGTATCTATAATAACCATTAGTATGTACATGTGTACACTTTGTATATTTTATTTATATGTACATATATTTACGTAACAGCTGTGACATGGTCCTAATTATTTCTTGGAGTTTACTGTAAATGTCACTGAACAACAGACCTAGCATACAACCAAACATCCTTCTCATCGTTCTTGTCAGGAAGGATAAAGCTCAAGTCACTGGCACAGGATCTGATAGAAATAGTTATACATGATCAGCTTTGCCATGCTCCGAATTAACTATTCATATATGTCGTAGATATGGAGAATGTAGCACGGTGGCTCAGTGATTAGCACTTCTGCCTCACAGCACTGGGGTCATGAGTTTGATTCCCGGCCGTGGCCTTATCTGTGTGGAGTTTGTATGTTCTCCCTGTGTTTGCGTGGGTTTCCTCCGGGTGCTCCGGTTTCCCCCACACTCCAAAAACATACTGGTAGGTTAATTGGCTGCTATTAAATTGCCCTTATTCTCTCGGTCTGTGTGTGTGTGTGTTACGAGATTTAGATTGTAAGCTCCAATGGGGCAGGGTCTGATGTGATTGAGTTCTCTGTACAGCGCTGCGGAATTAGTGGTGCTATATAAATAAATAGATAATGATGATGATGATGAATGTACCACTACAGAAACTAGCCAATAATGATTATTGTACTGTACTTAGATTATTGCTCATTTTTTAACATTTAATACCTCCAGGATGGCTATTGTACCCATCATTGTGAGATAGCGATGTATTATTGCCAAAAAAGAAAGCGTCATTTCTCTTCTCACCAATATTTTTCTGTATTGAGCTACCTTAAATAAAATTGCAGAGGGATAAAATGTTTCACAGTTGTTTCATTTTGTCCAAGATAACTCACAGAGATATAACACAATAGTCTTCCCAGGTATCTCGTATCCCTTATACACAACGCCCCACAGACTACTATACGGATGACTTCTGATTGGCTAATTTAGTTAATCTGAGCAGCCTAGTCACCAAGTAACTCAGGAGAGGTTACAGCTCTAACTTTGGTTACAAGAGAATAAACATTTTATTATAATTTATATATGTATTATTATTTTAGGACAGAAGTGGTTTTTACAGTATGATACCCCTCTATTTTATAAATAGTGAATGTGCTGTTTAGGATATTAGGGAGTATATTTACTAAACTGTGGGTTTCAAAAAGTGGAGATGTTGCCTATAGCAACCAATCAGATTCTGGGGCCTGATTCATTAAGGATCTTAACTTAAGAAACTTCTTATTTCAGTCTCCTGGACAAAACCATGTTACAATACAAAGGGTGCAAATTAGTATTCTGTTTTGCACATAAGTTAAATACTTATGCACACAAATATAACCTTTATTTGTGCCTACCGTACATAAAATAAATTTTTACAGTTGCTCCTGATTACAAACACATGTTCTAGCTGTATACACAGCTGTCATCACTAGTAATCAGCACTTACACCTGACCTGTAGTTTGAACAAGTGATGCGACAGGAAATTACGTACCTTAGAGATGCCCAAAGCATGAATGGGAAGTGACTGCGTGCGCTGGAGCTTGGCACGCCCCTACTCTACATTGATTAGTGTATATACCTAGTCCCCTCCCCGTTCTGCCCATGATATTATAGGCTTTAGTAAGGGTCCTTTGCGCTCAAAGATGAATTGGACGTTGCTGCGTTCACTGGCGTATGGTCCGGTTCTGCGCTTGTGCAGAGCGATTTTATGAAACAAAGGTATTGGCATTTACGTAACATTCATGGAGAGCATAAGTAAAAATGACAAAGGAAAATCTAAAATGAGTTGCTACAATTTATTTTGATTGCACTGTAAATCTAATTGATATCGCGAACACATATCCTATGTAATATTGTAAAACATGTTTGTAATATACTTTGGGGCATTGCATAAAGTATTATTCCAGAGCTCCGTAGTGTATGATATTTCATATCAGAATGCCTGCTCTTTCCACTGACCCATGCAATTTCCCAAGGCCAGTTTAAGGTATATTGTTACTGGAAATGACATTAAATTAGACCTTCATCATCTGTTTGCTGTCATTCCTTGTTAGCTTGTATTTGTTCATCAATCCTGGGGGAATATCAGCTCCACGTGACTCGTTTTCAGATCTGCATAAACCTGTGTGAAAACCGTCCCACCATTCCCGGATCTTTCATATAAAAACATGCAATTTAGTCCATTAACCCATTGACACTTTACATTGATTCCTTGTGATTTTAATTGCTGGATGTATATCTATTATATTTTTATGACATGTATTATATTAATAGCATTTTATTCATCTTACATCCATTTTATTAACCATATTGTAATCCATTTGAAATAAATATTAAAACATAATGATAAGTTAAGGAAAGTAAGGCAAAAAAAATTAGTAAGTTTTCTCCTGGACAAAACCATGTTTCAATGCAAGGGGTGCAATTGAGTTTTATATTCTGCATGTAAGTTAAATACTGGCTGCTTTTTCATATAGAACACAAATACTTGATAGCTTTATTTGTACAGTAAAATTTAAAGGTGATCTAGGACATGTCCTACCCCAACTATAAATCTGTCCCCACATTTTAAATTTATCTCCCCCCTCCAATGCAACGTGGTTTTGCCCAGGTGAAAAGTTACTCTTTTTTGTTTTGCTTTAAATTCCTTAAAGAATAAAGCCCAATATTTTTAGGGTCAGTTCCACCAAAAACTAAAAGAAATGTTTTGGTTGGAATTAGAAATGATACATTATTATACAAAATAATACTTACCTGTATTACTGCAATCGCCAGATTTGGTGGGTTCTCTGATTAAAAAGCGATTTATCCCCTAACATTTTCTCTGTCAACGGGGCCTATTTATGAAAGGGAAATAAATTTTTTCTCCAGTTAAAACGGGAGTTCTCGTCGGAGATAGTGCTTCCCCTTATTTATCCAAAACATCTCGGCTATGCTGACGATCTCCTTACAAGTATGGGGAAGCCTCTATGACAGGTACCGCTGTTGTCTTTCTTTCGCTAGAGGGTAATTACAGGAAAAAAATGCTTTATTATTAAAAGGAAGATTTTAATCTTAAAAGTTATTAAAATTATTATTCTTTTATATTTTGTATACAATTTGTTTCCCTTCTTAAAACTGAAACTGATAGCGGAAGTTGGGTCTTCCAGTTCCACTGTGTAGGCACGAGCTGGCAAGCCGGGTCACACATGCCCATATGCTCCCACACCGGCCTGGCGAGGTAGCCTTACCTCTGCCAGCCAGTATCACCATGCAGCTGGTACTGCTCAGATGCTTCAGTGCTATTTTAATGGTTAATTCTGGTGATGATAGATTTCCTATTGCTGAACGCATGTAAAAATACACCTGTTTACGCTGGGATTGAACACAATCGGCTCCATCCATTGTCAGACCCCTTTGCGTAGATAAATGCATGAATTTAACGCAGTGGCGGAACCAAGGGGGGGGGGGCGATCGCCCCCCCTAGCAGGGGCTTGCTGCCGGCGGCTGCACACTGTGCAGGTCCATTCAGCAGTGACAGTGTGCTGCCCGGCTGCTCTGATTGTGTTTTAAACACAATCAGAGCAGCGGGACAGCACACTGTCACTGCCGAGCGGACCTGCACATACTGTGCAGCCGCCGGCAGCCTTAGAAATTAGAAAGGGGGCAGGGCCTAAATCGCCCCCCCTAAAATCGCCCGGGGTATAGCAAAAGTCTGGATCCGCCCCTGATTTAACGCTAACGGGTTTGATGCTTAAGAAATAAATAAGTGGTGGCAGAAGCTACTATTTGATCATCACAATGTACACACACGTTGTCAATATTATTGTTACTTGATCTGGCCAGACGTTTATGTAGCAAGAAAATAATATTTTTCAATTATTTCTCTATAGTTTACCCCCTGTAAGCTACCCCCATGGGGCCTCCATTAGAGAAAAATTACTCGGATGGGGCGAGATAGTAGCTCCAAAAAAGTTTTCTCCAATTCAGTATTTTATCCGACAGTCTTGACGAAAGTAGAAGTACCCAGCTCCTGTGCCAGAGATGTTCTCATACATAATACGAGGAAGGGACTGGTAAGCTATAGACTGCCAGTGACACAGCCTGACCGCAACTTCAGTATTCTAAGGGGGAGATTCAGTTGCTGGCGGACAACACTGCAATGTTCGGCTGCGCACATTTCCGGTAATTATGGTAGGAATCTCCGTTTATTTTTCCTGGCACAAAATGAGCAGAGATTCCAGCTATAACATCAGGATGTCTCCACGGACATTGCTGAGACACCTTGCACAAAATTGAACACTGTTACTGTGACTCATCCATGAATTTTTTTTCCTATCCATTGACATGAATCCAAAAAGTAAAAGAAGAAGGTTAAGCAAGCATGGAGTAGGTTGAATAGTGATCTATAAATGTTAATATATCTTGACCAGGACAACTCTCATGTTTATGAATTTTGAAATGTAAACAGCAATCAACATACAGTGAATATAGTGTATTATATACACACCCACACACACACACACACACACAGACACACAGACTAGGGTCAAATATAGCAGGCAGTTAACCTACTAGTATGTTTTTGGAGTGTGAGAGGAAACCGGAGCACCCAGAGGAAGCCCACACAAACACGGGGAGAACATACAAACTCCACACAGATAAGACCATGGTCGGGAATCGATCTCATGACTCCAGTGCTGTGAGGCAGAAGTGATAACCACTAGGCCACTGTCCATGAGATGCTTAATTGCTAATTATATTATTATTTGAATTGTCAGAGCATATATTTGTATGGAATTCTGTTAGGGAGGACAGGCTGATTTGGAGATTTTAGTAAAACACTAATGTCATGCTCAAGTGTCTCAATAACCAAAATTTAAATATATGTCACCTAAGTACCCAGCAATGAAAAAAATGATATCCTTATGCACAGGTAGTTCTCACTAATAAATCAAACACTGCAGAAGCATCCATAAAAAGTCTGTTGTGCAGAGAGGTACAACCAAGCCTTAAAAAAATATACTAAATGTTTTTGGGTCACATTTCTAATATTGAGCATGGTGAATAGTTGCACAAATACTGGTGAGTTCTTAAAGACAGGCAAAATCGCAAACATCATTGTAAGTAACATTGTAGACTTATAGTGGTCAATATGCTTGCAGGGCCGTCTTTTCCACTGGGCACTATGAGCAAGTGCCCGGGGGCCCCACGGGCAAAGCTCTTTCTTAATTAGAATAAATAATCCTGCAAAAAAAAACCAACGTACCTTTTGCGGTCAGGTCAGGTGGTGATCCGACTCCGTGCCGCACTTGCACTGAATGTCGGGTGTGACGTCATCATGCCCGACATTTTCATTGAGAAGCGCAGCACGGAGGAGCCACAATGCAAGAAGCAACGGAGAAGCAAGCGAAATTCAAAGAAGCAGAAAACAGAAAATAAGAAAAAAGAGAAAAGGGGGTGCAATCAGAGAACAAGGTGATTGAAAGGTAAGTGAAGGGGGGATTTGATTTTTTAGTTGCTGTACTTCAAGGGTGGCAGAGTAAGTACATTAAAAAAAAAGTGATATTGATATATATATATATATATATATATATTCTGTGGTTGTGTAGGTGGGGGCCCCAGTGCTCTGCTTTGCTTGGGGGCCCATAATGTTGGTAAGATGGCCCTGCTTGTATACAATAGTTTATAGTACAGTTTAGTATGTAGAAGTGTGTGTGTATATCACTAAGTATAGTGGCATAGAGTAAAATACAAATGCAGATTAATGACTATAGTAAAAACACAATAATATAATGTTACCCCTTCCAGAAGGCAAGGAGGGTGACAATCCTAGCACATACGTACTATGAAGATAATTATTTAAAACTGTACATGCCAGAAGGGATTTCAACCACAGAGTAAATCAAATTGATTGTCTATGAACGGAAGCATAAGTACTGCAACATAACTAGCTACTGTCCTAATTATGGGGGAGGTCTATCCTGTTCACTGCAGGATCAGAGGTAGATATGTTGTGAGAATACCCACCGACTATGTTTGACCTGTCTCTAGTTATAAAAACTTGACCTGGAGCTTTGTACTAATACATGGTCACATAATTTGGTGACTTCTCGGATTGTTATATTTGACAATATGGGTTACATTGTTCCCATTGGATATTAAACTCATCACAAAAGACTAAGTAATAAAAAGTGATGCACAATATAATGGAATCATCCCCTATGTGTGAATATTGTTGTGACCACCGGAACTGTAACAGCTGCCCAGACCTCTGGCTGTGAAACATTAAATAACTATCGACAAACCGAACAATCTTTTCGGATGGGCTTCCTGTAGAACACTCAAAACCAACTGATGTCAGTGAGCGTAAAAATAGCTTTAAAAAAGACTGCATAAAAGATTGAAAAACGTTCTTAACTTTCTATTAGAATAAAGTGACAATTATAATTATCTAGATTTTCCTATGGTCTTGGAGGTACCTACGGAGTAATGGAATGCAATATGCCATTGGTCCCTCCACCGGAAAATATATTGGAGTTACACAGGCTGCTGCCTGTCAAACATTGCTGTCAGTGACTGAGCTATGTTTAAAATTCATTTGGCATCTAGTAATTAACCAGTAGTGAAATACATGTCGATATCCTGCGATGTGTAAAATTTCATTTTAGAGATTCTTTTGTTTTAAGCAAGTTGACAGCTACCATTTTCTCCCCCTGCAAATTGCAAGAACAACAATAGAAGTGGTCATAAAATGGTTATGGTTATTAATTAATAAAAAACATAATAACAAGTTTACTTTGTACTAAAACCATCAAGCAGTTTGGGCTTTGTGATGAGAACAAAGCGGTTTGCTAAAGGTGATAAATTAAAGGGGCATTCCATTTCCAGGTGACTGTTGTTTATTGAATTTAAAGGCTATTATATGCCTTCCTGCTCCTTTTATAATTAGGTGGCTTTTTCTGTTTAGCTACTTTCTACACTTATTCAACAATATTTATATGTGTATATATATATATATATATATATATATATATATATATATATATATATATATATATATAATCAGAGTTGCTTATTTTTGCTTGATACAAAGTTGTTCTCTAGTTACAGCTGTATCCAATGTACTGTGTCCTATTGTGCAATGAAAATAACTCAGACATGGCTCAGAATCACAGAAGGAAGTTAGAACGAAGATGCAACATGCACAAGACAATAATTTAAAGTAATTTGAATGATAAACCGCTTTTAAATTGATATATAGCTTGAGACTTCGGGTAATAAAAAAAACCCACCAAAACATTACAGGATAAACTCCTTATTGATTGTACCATCTAAAAACACCAAAACATTACATTGTAAACTCCTTATTGATTGTACGATCTTAAAACTCCAAAACATTACAGGATAAACTCCATATTGATTGTAGGATCTAAAAACACCAAAACATTACACTGTAAACTCGATATTGATTGCACAATCTAAAAACACTAAAACATTACAGGATAAGCTCCATATTGATTGTACAATCTAAAAACACCAAAACATTATGCGATAAACTACATATTGATTGTACGATCTAAAAACACCAAAACATTAAACAATAAACTCCATATCGATTGTACAATCTGAATACACAAAAAAACATTGCACAATAAACTTTATATTAAGTGCACAATCTAAAAACACCAAAACATTACGCAATAATCTACATATTGATTGTACGATCTAAAAACAACAAAACATTGCAGGATAAACTCCATATTGATTGCACAATCTAAAAACACCAAAACATTACACGATAAACTCCATATTGATTGCACAATCTTAGTCTGTTTTGGCAAATGGAAAGTTCCTGTCCCTTTACTAAGTTGCCTTTATAAAGACTATCGTTTAAAAGAAAATAAAAGTGTTAATATCAGTCTCTAAGTATTCACATTTTGATACCTTTTCATCACTTGTACGCTAAGAATTCTATTTTTTAAATGATATCCTGCCAGCTTTTTTACAATCCATTAATTCCTGGATCAACATCAGAAGGAATGTCAGCGCAGAGTGAAATCATTGTAAGATACAGATGTCAGGATCAAAAGTCGGAGACATTCTCTAAACAGCAGGGAAGCGTGCTTATTAGACCTAATCGCAACAATTAGTATGTGCCTTGTGACATCCTTTGCCTATGTTTTAAACTATTTCCCCTGAAGATGTAAGAAAGTAAAATATTACTCTCCTTAAAATAGCACATCTGAAATGTTGCTAATCCTCTGCTGAATGGCCTTTAATGGAAACGTATTTGTTTGTGCTTTGCAGCAAATGTGTTTAAGCTTCTGGAGCATTGAATCCTTGGACCAGCAAAGTGGAGATTCAGTCTTTTATCTGTATGATGTCCTGTTGGCTTTAGTCTGAAGCTGAGATTAATGATGGACAGAAGAGAAATACGCAGCATTTATAATTTGTCTTTTGGGTAGGAATTGCTTAGATAAATCTTTTCTTGCGAATACCAGCCAGAGTAATTTAATTGTTGCCCATGTGAAGCACTCATGTGGGCAACACGTGAAGCTGGTCTGCAGAGTATGTAACTGGTTATAGTGTAATTGTGGTAGACAAGTGTAAGTTATTGTGGTATGGGTGAATGTGGATGTAGTTGTACGAGACACGGGCACGGAATGAAACAGACGCAGGGCACAATGCAATGAGATAAAGGGACGGGGGAAGGTACAAAAGTCCCACAATCACACACATGCTCCCCCAATAATATACGTGTCCTTTATCTCAATGCCGTTTAGAATTATATTTTTATTTATTCTGTTCTGAACTATCTGATCGATGCTAAAGGTATTTTTAACCTCTGTTATTTAATTTAGCTCTGGTTATTGCAGTTGGAAAGTAAGTTGAGAAAAATTACCGCAGTTTAGTTTTCTTGGGTGTCAGATATTACAATGACAGGCACCACTGGGGTAAGTAACTCATAAACTATGCCTGTCCAGAAGCTACGACATCCTACTTCTACTGTCAGTGGGGGTAAATGGTGGGATTATTGTGAAATTATGGATCAACCAACGAATGCCATACTCCCATGGGCAGCATGGTGGCTCAGTGGTTAGCACTTCTGCCTTATAGCACTGGGGTCATGAGTTCAAGTCCCGACCATGGCCTTATGGAGTTTGTATGTTCTCTCTGTATTTGCGTGGGTTTCCGATGGGTGCTCCGGTTTCCTCCCACACTTCAAAAACATGCTAGTAGGTTAATTGGCCGCTATCAAAATTGACTCTAGTCTTTGTCTGTGTGTGTATGTTAGGGAATATAGACTGTAAGCTCCAATGGGGCAGGGACTGGTGTGAATGAGTTCTTTGTACAGCGCTGCGGAATTAGTGGCGCAATATAAACAAAGGGTGATGATGATGATTTATAGAGAATCTGCAAGCACATCCTCAACTATTGATTATGGGCTATGCACAGCCGTATCTCCCTGATCTGTAAATGCGCAGAGTGATTTTGCGTACAATACGCTCAAAATCAGTAGATACATGTCCTAGTGAATCAGGCCCAAGGTGTTCAACGCACTTTCTTAAAGCCTGGTAATGTTGATTGCTGAGGTCCTGATTTATTGATGAACTTGTTATATGAGCAAAGATGCTTCTGTAGACTTTTCCACATCTGTATTGTGAGTTGTATGCATCTTAAGTGATAAAGAGAATGAATGTTTGATATAATGTTATGGAGTTCTATCAAAGTGCTTTATACAGTAAGTTCATAGTACTCTATGCAGCATGGAGGCATATAGAACATGCTTTGATCGCACTGTTAAAAGCGAACGCAAAATAATAATGTTTTTGTCTACGCGTTTACAGGTATCGTTTTTCCATGCCTGTGTCTACAAACCCTTACTACCCTTATTGCTCCCTACACCTTTCCAGCAAAACAGAGCAGAGGTATCTTTGAAGCTGGGATACTCTGCACTCTTGCAATATGTGGAACTAACATTCCCTGTTTTTTAATATAGAAAAGTACTTATTACAGCATTAATTATGTGTTTGGAGAGTGCAGAGTATCCCTGTTTTTTTGTCTATATAATATGGGCAACCCCCTCTTGCACCACAGTCTGTGCATGGTGAGTGTAGAGGATCTATGTCTGTTTTTGTCTATACAATGTAAGTCCCATCACTCTTGCACCCCATTCTTTACATTAATTAACTACAACTTGTGTCAGGTGAGTCCCAGGTCTCCCATGGCTGCTAGTGCTAGGGAAAGACTTGCCTTTAAAAGCTGTGTGCAGGTAAGCCTTAAGCCCAGATAAAATAGCATAGCATTTGATCATGTTAGGACTGACCAGATTGGGAAGACTTTGGCGTGAGGTGGTCAGCTTAACATATATTGCAATGTGTGGAACTAACATTCCCTGTTTTTAATATAGAACAGTACTTATTACAGCATTAATTATGTGTTTGGAGAGTGCAGAATATCCCTGTTTTTTTTGTCTATATAATATAGGCAACCCCCTCTTGCACCCCAGTCTGTGTATGGTGAGTGCAGAGGACCTATGTCTGTTTGTATCTTTGAAGCTGTCAGGTGCCTTGTTGTATTTATATAATAATCTTTACACTGCTTATGAATGTACTGTTGATAGTAAAATCCTAACTTGAAACATCACAGTGTACTATAAAACGGCAGTGTAAGTCCTCAATCCACTTGATGCTATTGATGGAAATTGATTTAATTAATTGAATTCTTCAAACGTCTGCTTTGGAGACGAGAAACCTCTTTAAGTCGATTTTCAATACTGTATTTTTTAAAACGTCTTTTTAGTTCTAGGGAATGTGGATTAGATCTTTAGACTTCAATAGAATAAGTGGATTTTAAGTACCATGTGTCTAAATGTAAATGAAAGATATAACAATAAGTACCTTTAGATACCAAACAAGATCATAGATGCAGCATTTATATAAAGTGGTTCATAGCTCTCTATCATACTTGGATTTCTCTCTCAGATATTAAACAATCCATGGGATTTCTATGCTTAAATCTGCGCTGCCATCTACTGTATAGTTTTACTGACACCCCCCCCCCCCCTCCCCCCCTCCCTCCTAGTTCAGGGGTGGCCAGACTTTTGGACTCTGTGATTTACTCTAAAAACAGAAAAACATTTGCAATCTCCCAAATGTTAGAAACATGGTCCGGTTACAGGGGCAAATGCAGGATTTGTATAGGGGGGTTTCCACACCATGCTGCCAGTGGGCGTGACCAGCATGCATGGGGGCGTGGCTATAATTTTAGACAGTGCTTGGTTGCTCTCCATCTCTTCCTATCCCCCAAAATATACATGTGCAATGCTGCGTGCACTACTGTTAGGTGCACGCATCTGCTCTTTTCGAGCAGAGCCGTGTGACGCGGGGGCAGGGTCCAGCCACCTCAATTATACAGTGCCTCAGGCTTGGAGGGGGTTTACAGGCACTAGGAACCTACCCCCCCTCGGTTTGCCTATGGGTTACATATAACGCTGCAGCAACAGTGTGGGTATACCTTTCGCACAGTAGAAGGAACACATGGGCGCAAATGGCTAAATAATTTGATTAAAAAAATATATATATTTATACAGTTTTATAATAGTATGGCTTTACTAAATTTAGTGATCTCTTTGTTAGGTTTTAAATTATATTTAGTAATGATAGTACAGGTAAAAATATTAGTATGAGCCAATAAAAATATGTGAAAAATACATAAATAGTTCAATTCATAAATGTGCAATATGGGCTAAACACATATAGTCGGCCAACTCATTACTGAATCAATTCCTAGGTATTCCTGCTCAACATGGAAAGACCAATTTGTTTAGTGGGAAAAGTAATTAGAGGACGGACATCTGTCCAGACAGTATTTGATACGGTGCACAGTAGCTCAGTGGTTAGCACTTCTGCCTCACAGCACTGGGGTCATGAGTTCAATTCCTGACCATGGCCTTATCTCTGAGGAGTTTGTATGTTCACCCCATGTTTGCGTGGGTTTCCTCCGGGTGCTCCGGTTTCCTCCCACACTCCAAAAAACATACTGGTAGGTTAATTGTCTGCTAGCAAAATTGACCCTAATCTGTCTCTGTGTGTTTATTAGGGAATTTAGACTGTAAGCTCCAATGGGGCAGGGACTGATGTGAATGAGTTCTCTGTATAGCGCTGTGGAATCAGTGGCGCTATATAAATAAATGATGATATTGATGATGATATGTCAAATAGCCGTATTTGCACATCAGACAGGCCACAGAAGTATATGAATAAGTCCAAGCCGTTGCTAGTAAAGATTAAACAAAATGTAGTAAATTGTCCATTTAAACAGTTTAAGTTACAATAAGGCCGGCTGCACTCTACAGAAATTTTCTTCTGATGTATTATCTATAATGATGTCATAACCATCAGCTGAAAAGATAGGGACTCTGTCTGTACGCTCCATGGAGATCTGGTCAGGAGTGCTTACACACTGCAGGATTGGAATCACATTCTTCCATCGATGAACAAGATTTTTAGTCTAGTTTAAAATCAATTGAAACAATATGATGAGCTTTGGAACAATAATCGTTCATCGTTAGAGCATATACACTAATGTGATATAAAATCAAGGTAATCCCCTCTTTTTTAATAAATCTCCCTTTGACATATTCAAAGTGGCCAATTCTTCCACAAAAATATCTTAAGTGGTTACATTCAGCCTGATACAGATAAAAAGTTACTTTATATTACATGTGGCCATATAGTAACTAGACTTCTATTCTGATGGAAAACGTTTCAACAATAGGTAGATCTTCCTTCTGCCAAAGCACATCAAGGGGTATATTTACTAAACTGCGTGTTTGATAAAGTGGAGATGTTGCCTATAGCAACCAATCAGATTCTAGCTGTCATTTTGTAGACTGCACTAAATAAATAAAAGCTAGAATCTGATTGGTTTCTACAGGCAACATCTCCACTTTTTCAAACCCGCAGTTTAGTAATTATACCCCCAAGAGTGTTTTTCTTAATTATGATCTCATATGAGCTTTCTTGGTTTTTAAATTAAGTTCTGGCCACCCAATTATTGTATTTTCAGTTTTGACATTATTAAGAGACAGGTTGCCACAGCTGCCTTATTGTACATTTCGGTTAAAAAGAGAGTTTTCACATATGGCTGGACAGCCCCCTGTCCTGTGTAATGTTCCCTGGGATTTACTTTCCTGGTAGCCTGGTCCTTGCTAATAACACCCACTATGTTTTCATCTTGTTGTTAGAAGAGGTGCTGTTTTTCTCTTGCTGCGATGACTTAAATGAACCCTGGTATTTCCACTGAGCAGAAAAACATGCTGAAAATAAAAAAAAAAATCACAATTTATGGTAAATCCTTTGAAATGAAATTGCTTTGCTGCTGATGTGAATGAGTTCTCTGTACAGCGCTGCAGAATTAGTGGTGCTATATAAATAAATGATGATGATGATGATGATGATAATATGCCTAATAATTTATGCCTAATATAGTTTGAAGCTTCTATAAACTTGCAGTTTTACAACACATCTTTTTGAGCTGAAAATCAAAACAGCTTAGAATAAAGAATATAAGATACCGAGTTCCTTTGAAAAAAAACACATATCATATCTGTCCTTCGTTTACTTCCGTAGCAAGACCCTTAATCACAAATAACAAAACATGCAGTAAAGTGACATTATGCCGATTAAACAATACGCTATTGTCCCAAATTGTTTTGACGTATATACCAAAGTCTGCAATTTTACATCTTAAACATGTCCATTGTCATGTATGTTTTTAATTAAGCTCAATTGAGAGTTTTAGGGATAATTTGGTTGGGATTTTTGTAAAACTAATATATACAAATTAGCTTTCACGTTGTGCTTGTTCGGAGGTCACTTCTCAAGAGCCATTGGAGGGCCACTTGCACTAAAGTGTTGCAATTTGCTCGTTGGCTCCTGTTTAGTCAGTTAACACAAATGCTCTTCAGCACACAAACCTAGCAGACAATTGTGTATAAGAGGGACTCTAAGTAGTAAAGTCAGAAAAAGTTGTGCCATGCAGAATTACGTGCTTCAACACTTCCTAGCGGGGATTTTTTTCTTTTTTCTTAAGAGTCCTTGAAGAATAGAAGGCTTGAATTGGTAGCCCAGGAGGTAAATTACTTTGGGTATATTCAAAAAGATCTTCACTGTGCAGCCAGTGTTCTATTCACCCTGCACCATGTACAACAGCCCCAGACTACAGTAACAGCAAGGGAGACACATCAAAATTCATAGACATCATTCTCAGATCAGTTGACCCAGAGTGGACACAAAACATGTTGAGTTCCTATTTTCCGTAGGATTTTTTTTTTTTTTTTAAATACTTAGCCAAGAAACTATTCTGAGTATTTATATAATAAAACATAGCTCATTGTAATGTTTTACACATCTGAATAAATATTTGTTTTATAAATTATTATTATTATTATTATTATTATTATTATTATTATTATTATTATTTTTATTATTATTGGTACAGAATACAGATAGGTTGCTAAGAAAAAAAATGAATTTAAGTTGAACATTAAAGCTTATCTATCTACAAGTCCCAGCATACCTTGCTAGCAATCGGCTGACTATAAGCTGGCAAAGCATGCTGGGGCTTGTAGTTTCACAACACCTGGAGAGGCACAGGTTGGCCAGGCCTGATCTATACAGTCTAAGGGCTAGATTTACTAAACTGCGGGTTTGGAGAAGTAGAGATGTTGCCTATAGCAACCAATCAGATCATAGCTTTCATTTATGTAGTGCATTCTACAAAATGACAGCTAGAATCTGATTGGTTGCTATAGGCAACATCTCCACTCTTTCAAACCCGCAGTTTAGTAAATATACCCCTAAGACTCAATAATTCCTGTTTTGGTGAGCTCTCTCGTTATTTTTTAAGTGCATTTGAGTAGGATCACAGCAACTGTTGTATTCATTCTTTATTTCCGTGACGTCCACGTGCAACCAAGTGTTAATTGGGGCGGGGCTAGAACAACCTTTTAACAGAATACATTACAATGTTAACCGCAGCACACAGTAAACCAGTTTAAAGTGGGAAGGGATCGTAACCAATCCAATCACTTATATAGTGACAACTGCACACAGTACTGAAAAGTCATAATGATAGGACAAGATGTTGGTGCCTAAACACCTCTGTATGAAACAAAGTCCATACATCCAACATGGTATAATGCATGTTTGCAGATTAGTCTAAAGTAGGGATCAGCACAATATCTCCTTACCCAACTACCCCAGTCAGATACTTATTTATTTATTGATTTATTTTGTATTTATGTTATTTATGTATATGTTATTTTTATATGTAGATCTCTTATTTCTGGCATGATTATAAAACAACTGTGGTCTTGTACATAAAACCTTATCCCTGCCTTCCTCCAATTCTCATACCACTCCAAGTCAATAATGGACAGTAATTACTTTTATTTTTACAGCCGATTAGCAGTTTACTAAGATGAAACATTACCCTGCTCATTAATATAATGACTTTTGCCCCTGAGTTATTAGCCACCGTCTTAGGGTATTCTGTGATGTTCCACTTTTTTTAATTGTTACACAGTCTTGGACTGGCCATTTATTTCTGAGCCGCAATTACAGTATTTTCCTGTAATGGATGGGCTGCCTATAGCAATCATGGCTAGACACCTGTGTCTCTGCAGCCTGTACTAAACTCCTGCCACGCTCTGCTAGACTAACCAGTGTTATAAACTCGTGCCACCATTCCTTCAAAAACAGCATCCTTTACAATGTATTGTGATATGATGATATTATTTCCTTTTTAAGTCTGCTCCAACCGTGTTTGGCCACCGACGCCTCATTTTGTGTCTGCATTGTTTATTTTTTATTTTTTTTATTCAACATCATCATCATCATCATCACCATTTATTTATATAGCGCCACTGATTCCGCAGCGCTGTACAGAGAACTCATTCACATCTGTCCCTGCCCCATTGGAGCTTACAGTCTAAATTCCCTAATATAGACACAAACTCACAGACAGATTCATACAGACAGACAGAGAGGGAGACAGACAGGTAGAGACTAGGGTAAATTTTGATAGCAGCCAATTAACCTACTAGTATGTTTTTGGAGTGTGGGAGGAAACCGGAGCACCCGGAGGAAACCCATGCAAACACGGGGAGAACATACAAACTCCTCACAGATAAGGCCATGGTCGGGAATTGAACTCATGACCCCAGTGCTGTAAGGCAGAAGTGCTAACCACTACGCCACCGTGCTGCCCAACATGTTTTCTATTTGTTGTTTAAGATTCAAGGGTACAAAAGTAAAGGGGGGTTGTGTGTCTAAAAGAACACAATACAACACGGGGGGCTGCATCACCAAAGCACGTATTCTGAGCCGACCCGCGTTCAGTATTATGCGCACATATTTAGGAGTTGTGTACTCATGAATTCAAGGTACGTGCCCTGTTGAATTTGGGTGTAGGTCTGCTGTGCTGTACTACACAAGACACTGCAGGATACGTCCAATCCCTATGTGGATTATAAATTTGCAAAATTAGGCACAGGAAAATAAAAACAATAATGAATTAATGTCACGTGGTAATAATAAAGGCAGATTGATAAAACAGTTTATAAAAAAAAAAGTGGGGTGTTCCCCATAAAATACATTTATTAGAATGTAATTAATGTCTACTGAACATAAAATACATTTTTACAGTAGGTCCTGATTGCAAACACATGTCAGAGCATGCATTGTATGTATTGTACAGTGACTACAGCAAAACGCCCTTACCCCACGCAGTTCACTCCCTGAAATCATAGACTGTAGTAAGTGTCCTTAGTGCTCGCAGGTGCACGGAACAGGGCTGCATTCATGGACATTTCTGCAGATTCTGGGCATGCGCAGAGTGAATTTGTGGGCGATACGCACAAAATCGGAAACACCTGTCTTGATGAATCAGACCGTTAATGTTTTTAAATTTAGTTCCAACAATTTAAGTTTGGCAATCAGCCATAAGGAGAAACATATTTGTGGTATCCTAAAGAATGCTTTTTTTTTATGTTGTTTTTTGTATATATTACTGTTATAACATGTTTTTAGTAACTCTCTTGTTAATACTTGACATAAGGTATTTTTCATCACTTTGATGCAGAGTCTATTGCATAGGCTGCCTCTTGCCATCCAGTCTCCTATTTCTTCTACTGTTGTACTGAATCGTAGTTAGTGAGTTAGAGAACTGTAGCCCTGCTTCCCAATAGAAGGCAGATACATCTCGAGTGCCGAAATCACATCCCTTACCTAAGCTTAGGGTGGTTCCAATGGCCGGTGGGCGTGTCAGCAAGGAGAGGGGATTCTCTCCAGGGAGAACACATGAACCTTAATCTTGACATTGTACTGATCGGACACCTCCAGGGTGCGCTGATTCTGAGCCCTAGGGTTCAGTGACTGCTCTGTAGTTCTAACAATAGAGAAGAGTCCTTAATACTAGTGCACATATATCTTTATTCCACAGGAAGACATTTGTGTGCATGTTAATATAATCTACATTTAATCCATAATGAAAGGATATCCGTAAAGTTCTAAATCTGTGTACCTATATTGTTGTATGTATCTGCCAAATAGACCCAATAGCAAGTAAAATGATTTTTTTCCCTTCTTCAAGTGCTGGTTTTAAAGGACAACTCTTTTTTTATTGACCCCTTCTTTATCAAATATGCCTACCTTGTATAACAAGCGGGGGGTAATCACCCAAACGTTTCACCCCCCGCACACTAACTAAAGCCAAGAATTGACTCCCGCTGTCTCTCAGAGATAGAGGACTTGTGTCTAGAGCAGTTATATGAGACTTCTGTAATACGGGTACATGAGGATTGTGGTGTCAGACCCTCTATATGTGCATATGTCCACTTGTTTAGTTGTCACTAACCTAAGCCAATGTTTTTATTTACAAAGGACATCTATTTGTTTTGATGGGTGAGAAATAGGTCAGTACACATTCTTCCCCTCCTGATGCTCCTCTTCTGCTTCTCCTCTGCGTAAATCCCTTCATTGGTTCCCTATCCATTTCAGAATTCAGTACAAGCTCCTTACCCTCACTTACAAAGCCCTTACAGACACTTCTCCCCCTTACATCACTGACCTTGTCTCGAGGTACATACCTACCCGACCACTCCGCTCTGCCACTGACCGCCACCTTAATTCACCCCTCATTACCTCCTCCCATGCCCACCTCCAAGACTTCTACCGTGCTGCCCCTAATCTTTGGACCTCCCTACCCCATCTCACTCAACTCTCCACCAACCTTTAGTCCTTCAAATGCTCACTCAGAACTCACCTTTTCAAGCTCGCCTATCCTACCACCTCCTGACAATCTTTTCCATCAACTTCTCTTCCTCGCTCGCCATCTCCATCTCTTCCAAGTTGGCCCTGCTGTCTCTCACCACCCCTCCCTCTAGAATGTAAGCTCTTCGCGGGCAGGGTCCTCTCTACCTATTATCCCCTGTCTGTCTACTGTCTGACTCCCTCGTACGTCCTGTCACGTCTTTTGCTGCACTCTGTGTGAGTCCCCATAGCATTACTCACACTCATCTGTGCTACTTATGTGTATTACCTCATCTATTTGTTACCTGCTTCTGTATCCGACGCTACAGAATCTGTGGCGCCTTATAAATAAATAATAATAATACATAGAGATGTATTGGATGGTCAGTGCTGGTGGTGTGATGTCTTTGTGTTGACTCCGGTGGTGATAGGAGTTCCAGATCCTGTTGCTTTAAGATACTTGGGGGTTCCGTGGCACAATGCTGTTATAGATGTACATCTGCCATATGTCAGTGATAAAGGAGTTACAAGCACATTCTCTCTAATTATCATGCTATTCCTTCTGTAGGATGAATAGCTGAGTTAGCCTGTGCCATATGAACACCCATCATTTCCAGCATAATCAACGCTCCATAAAACAAGACACATTCAAAATATAGGTCCAATTGGAGAGAGGTCTGAGTGAGCAATGTGTCCTGTTATCTGTCTTTCAGTTTCCGTGCCCATCCTTCCCGAGCCTCCATCTGCGTCTGACTGTCCTCTTCCCATGTACCGTCTGTGCTTCTGCAAACACTCCCATAATCCTTCACTGCTCCCATCTACTGTACTGTATCAGGAATTATGGCTATTGTAATAACTATTGTTAGACAAAAACAACTTTTACAGATTTCTTTTATTTCCAACAATTTTATTTTCTCTTTTTTTGCACACAACTTCCACCACCCCACCAGTAAACAAAGAAACATTTAATGCTTTCCTTGTTGGCGTTAGAAGGAGTTTAATGGCTGACTCCCTGCTGCCTAACAGGTTGACGTCTCTCTTTATAGAGCTGCAAATTGTTTAAGAATTTGTTTTTCATCTCACCTACTATTAGGAAGATATCGAATTGATTCCCATTTATTGATTCCTGCAACAGACAAATTACTCATTTGATTCAGTTGAGCAATTTTGGATCAGTTTATCTAGAAGTGGGTATTTGTCTCTGTCCGAGTATGAAGAACAGCTTGGCTAACACAGTAAAAAGAACACTTTGGATATTGCCTTTTTCCTGGTCATTAGGTTCTCAGTTAGAAGTCTTCTATCCTAGCATTCTCTTTCTGGTTGCTGTTCACAGCTCAACTACCTACTGTTTGTGATGTATAGGCAGCGGACTAGTAATGAGCATTGATAAGTCGTTCAAACCTCGTTGGACAAAAATGTGTCAATACTCAGTGGGAATAGAAGCCTCAAAATATCCCGATAGAATTTTTATCTTATCTAATGAAACAGAATGCAATTGTGATACCTGGTTGTATTTTTCGCAACGTGTTACAGAGCTGAAAGGACAGTTGATTGATCAGTAGGGAAGACATGGTTTCCTTACGCTTATAGAAGTGCTGTCAAGAGTTTTATAAAGCTGAACGCCAAGCTGGGGCCATGTAATTAACATGCCAATATATCTCAAATGGGTATTTAGTATATCCACCCTTGGATCTCCATAGGCTTTTGAAGTCTCAAATGTCACACAAAAAAATCTAATCACGGTAGCTGCAGTACACCATTGATCAAAATATGTCATTGGAGTCTCTCATTTGGCTCAGTGGGACTTGTCAACTCTTGTAAATATTTTGCTAACAAGTTTATAAATATTTAGGGGTCCACTTATTAAAGGGAAAACTGGACTTTTCGCAGGATTTAGGGGTTCTGTCGACTTGCCAAAGCCCCCAGCCGGTGAAGACTGTTGCAGATTGTTAGCGGCGGTAGTCATTGTCGAAGGCTTCCTGAGAATACTACCGCATGGGTAAGCCTATATGCCAAGTACAGCGGTGGCCACTGTACTGCGATTGTTAATTCTGTCTCTGGATGGCATGAGCCGGGGGTGCCCATAGGAAAAAAAATTAATTTGTATTAAAATTAAGCATTTATTTTTCTTTGCTTTATTCTTTATTAATTTTATTATTAAGCTAACGGAGTACTAGTTAAATTAGGCATCCCCTCTATGCGACTTACTTAATCGTCCTAAGGGTAAGGTCAGATTTACATTATGTAAAAACAGAGCATGATGCATTTTAAGTGATAAAGCGCACTCATAGACAGAGGAACTGAATCATGGTTCCCTTCCAGAAACTGTGGTTGTGTAAATGGATCAACTCAGTATTCTGAAAAGATTACCCGACACCACTGTAACAGAAAGAATAAGGTAGACGGTAACTATATAGTAGTAGGGGATGGAGATATTTGAATCTAATAAAAATAATCTAACCTGTGATGATTCTATATTACTTACTTATTATGTCCTCTATGTAACTTATCATGGACATTCAGCAAAATTACGGTTACAATTGTTTTGCCTTAACCATAGCCAGTGCCTGTGCGCCAGTGTGTATCATTGGAAAAAATATACAGTATCATCTGCATTTAAGATGCATTTCCATAAACCTGTAAGTACAGTGTATGCCCATGAATTTCTTAATACCCGTTGTAGTTCAGGGGTTATTGATGGATTGACGTGCAGCAGTTAAAAAAAAAAAGATTAGCTGGCAGAACACAGAGTGACAGAGTGTCAACAAATGGTACAGAAGACATAGGCAAACTGAAGGGGGGTTTCCTAGTGCCTGGAAAACCCCCTTCCAAACCTAGGGCACTGTATAATTGAGGTGGCTGGGCCCTGCTCCCGCTTCACACGGCTCTGCTTGAAAAGGAAGAGCTGCGTACACTTAACAGTAGTACACGCAGCATTGCCCATGTATATTATGAGGATAGGAAGAGTCGGAGAGCAGCCAAGCACTGTCTAATATTATAGCCACACCCCCATGCATGCTGGTCACGCCCACTGGCGGCGTGGTGTGGAAACACCCCACTACAAATCCTGCGTTTGCCCCTGGAAGATAATATAGATAACAACACAGAGTACATTCAGGATTTTTTTTTGGGGGGGGGGGAGCCCCCCAGCCCCACCAGATTGGACTAAGGAAAACACTGGTTAGTTAAGCTGTTATTCTCTTTTCTTTGGATACAGTTCATATAAAGAAACTAACTGCATAATCCATTCCACAACTTGTAATTATTATCATTTATATAGTCAATCATATTCCGCAGCGCTGTACAGAGAATGCGGAATCATTCACATCAGTCCCGGCCCAATTGGAGCTTATATTCTACATCCCCTGCCACACGTACATTGAATTCATACCTATTAAGGTTTCTGTTCCCTACTGGATTTTATATCACATAATAAAAATGAAAAAGTAAATGATTTTGGTGGGTTTTCAGCTTACTTGCCTCATAAAATGTACTCCATACTTCCTTGTAAGTCCCAAATAACGGGTAATTAGGATCCGCTAAGTGTTTAAATGATGGAGAAAATGAATATTGTGATTTAGAGATAGATTGGGGTGTAAAAGTCCTGGCAAGATAGGCTTGTTTGGGTGGCTTTGGGTGCCCCCCCCCCCAATTACCAATTGGAGATGTTGGTAGGCATGCTTCATATGGTACAAAATTAATGACGTAGTATTGCCGTTGTGCGAAAAAGGAATCTTTCTTCTGTAGGTTCTTTATTTATTTAGCATTCTGTACCCTTTCAATGTTTCAAACAATAATATATATTTATAAAGTCATAGATGACTAAACACTGCTAATACTGTATGCAAAGTGACATCCTCACCTAATACAATGGCACAGTTATTCCTAAAACAAAGCAGACCAAAGATAGACATAATCCACAATAAATACTCTACGGTTGACATCAGAATCGGCAGGTTAGATAAACAAATGTGTGATACAGCAGAGATAAGGGATAAGGACGATGATGGGGAAAATACAAGTACCAAGGACTGCGCTAAATAAATATTTGCCTGCAGGCAGGAGGCCAAGAAGTCTAACCAGCATTAAAGAGTGTAAAAACAAGACAAGACGGTGTAATATCCTGTTATATGTTGTGACATTGAGTATGATGTTTAAGATAATTCTGTGTGAAGTGATTAATGGCCTTAGGCTAAAGGTAGGATTGAATGTGGAGGATTGATTGACAGACAGTGATAAGATATGACAGTCAACTTCAACCATAGACCAAGTGACAAAATGGAGTTTATGCCGCCATGAAGGTGTTGTCATTGCTTGTAGGCGTGTTCAGCATGTAAGGTTTCAAAGTGCCGTGTAATTTTTTCAAGTGAAACCAAGACACATTTGAGTTACCAAAATGCAAAGTGGGGCTTTCCCAAAGTTGCACTATAGACCACTGTGTAGAAACGGAGGTGTTGTCCACAGCAACCAATCTGTCGTTTTTCTAGTACAGTTTAGAACTTGAAAGCAATCATCTGATTGGTTGCTATGGACAACATTACCTTTTCTGTACTGTTACATATGAAACAGTGTTCAGAAATATATGTAGTTTTTTTCCCTTGGCCTCTTGCATTTTACCTGCATTCACCTCCAGATGAAACATCATTGAATGTTTTGTCGGCAATCCACAGTGTGCGTGAACTACTGGGCTAGCAGGGATAGCAGCTGCTGTGGAGCTCAGCGGCTGAGGGGGGTCCTGTGTTGCAGCCGTTTGTGCTGTTTTAAGGCCCCTTCTTCTCTAAGCAGTGTGAGTGATAAGCAATGAGCTCTCTGTGCGATCACTGACGTCAAGAGGAATTTAAAGCCCCAGAAAGTTGTGCAAGGGAACCATCATTCTCCGGCTTTAGAAATTGAACTTCTGTCCAGAGAAGAAGGCGTCTCTCTTCTTCCTTTCCCCTCTGAGAAGTAAGTGCAGAGTATTGCGCAGTGGTGGAAGAGGAAACGGTCAGCCGTTTTATAACAGGCTAGGGATCGGGAGGAAAGGGCTGTTCCACCCTAGATGCCATGGGGGTCCTATCAAAATCTTGCTTTGAGGCCCCTAAAATTCTTTCTACACCCCTGGTTTAAGGGGACAAAGCCATTGGCATTTTACATGCTACTAATATTAGTTTTAACTTGAGCTTTAACTATTGTTTTAATTACCTCTCATCGGGACGTGAACAAAACATGAGAGATTATTTCATTACCGTAATTTGCGCTGGTAATATATGTCCTGATTCATCAAGGAACGCAAAGTGAGCACGATATGCTTTATTTAAAATCAGATGGAAATGACACGCACGTGCGGCCGTATTCAAGTACAAGCGGATCTCAAGAAGGGTGTAGTACCAATTAACGGTACTGACTACCCCGACAGAAGAGAGAACGACATGAGGAGGCCGATTGAGTACTACACGGACCTGTAAAAAATGCTGCTTCCAGGAATCAAGATTACTTCACATCACGATTCGCTCTCTTGCCGACTGGAGAAAATGACGTCATCAGAATCAAAGACTTGGATTAAAGCAGCAATGGACGGACCCACCTGTCATTTATGTCCTGTAACTATTATGTTTGGGGTTAGGAGTGTTAGGGGTATTAGGGTTAGGCGTTAGGGTTAACCCTAATCCTAACCCTAACCTTAACCTAACATGCATAGAGAAATTTCACGTACAATACGGCACGCAACAGGACTTAACGCGCAGGACTGCTACATAACTTTGGCTAATTGAATCGACCTCTGTGTGCCTGTAAAAAGAAGCAGAACGTTTGGGCAGCTCTAACACACGAGAGTGTTAACATTATGCTTCTTGCAATTGAAGAGTTTTGTCTATAGCTTAACGTCTGAGATATACGGAACGTAGTTGAAAATATAGGTATAATCCTTGCAATATTCCGATGTTTGAAAATAAAATAAGATTAAAATGAGATTGTTAGTAAATATTTTTATCAGATTGTTAAAGTTATTCTATTATGTCAGCTGTAGATGGGTCTCTATGCTAGCAGTCAATTTCTGAAACAGTAAACATACCTTTTTAAATGGTTCTAGCAGATACCATTACAAACCTTGTTGCTAGGATTAGCACATACTTGCCTACTCTTCCGTAATGTCCGGGAGACTCCCGAATACCAGATAGGTCTCCTGGACTCCCGTGAGAGCAGGCAAATCTCCCGCATCCTGCTCACTTTGCGGGTAATCGCATAATTTCCCCCCCCCTCCCCCCCGCGACAAAATGTCAATTTAGTCGCGTGTTCAGATGATGCGATCAATAAGCCCCGCCCCTCCCACCATCCTGACACACCCCCTCCTCTGGGATCTCCAAGAAGTCAAAAATGAAAAGTCGGCAAGTATGGATTAGGGCATTGGTTTCCAAACTGTGTGCCACGGCTCCCTGGGGTCCTCACAGGGATGCCACGGCCAAGGCCGGTGGTAAGCAAGGCAGGGGGACTACTTGGTAATTATTTTGGCTTAGGGGTGCCTTGAAAAAACATTTGAGACCCTAGGGGTGCCTTGAAGTGAGAGAGTTTGGGGTCCACTGGATTAGGATATTGACCAAACCCCCCCCTGGTCTGTTTTTCTATCACTTGGAAGATTGTGACTATGATCATTTTGGCTCATCGCCCCTCCCATTTTATCCACGGGTGTTTACATCAATATAACATCTAGCAGCATTATTTATTATTTAAATCGGTAGATTAAAACTGCTAATAAAAGTAAATGGATTATTTTGATTCGTATTAAGTGGAAGCTGATCTTCCACCACCCCTCGACCACAATATTTACTAAGAAGAACCTAACTTTAATTTTAAACACATTGGGCCTGAGTCATTCAGGAATAGAAAGCAAAAAAAAAAAAGAGTAACTTTGGACCTTGGCAAAACCATGTTGCATTTGAGGGGGAGGTAAATTTAAAATGTGAGGACAGATTTATAATTGGGGTAGGGCATGTCCTAAATCAACTTTAAACTTTTCAGTGTACATGAAAAAACAGACAGTATTTAACTTATGTGTAAAATAATAAACTAATTTGCAGCCCCCTACATTATAACATGGTTTTGTCCTTTCTTTCCTTAATGAATCAGGCCCATTATCTATACATGTATTTCTTACTGCACTTATTATTGTTGCATTATTTTAAATGTGTCCCAGCACATTTGTCTGTATTTTTGGGATGCTTTCCCTTTAAAAAGTAAACAAGATGGAATAAAAACAAAAAGAACTTTAAACGCGCTTTCATCAGATAAAAAACATAATAATGTTATAAAAGCAAAAGAAAACCAATGAAACAAGGAGGTAAAAAAAAACCTGCTCTACCAATTAAACCTCCCATAACAGAATCCCATTGAATCGGACCTCAGATGCTAAATATATCAAAGCGTTTTGTGATTGAAATTCTCCAAATACTGCAGAAGCTTGTAGAGGAGATTAGAGCTTACGGCTGCTTGTGTTCGACTACAGAGAGAGACAATAAGGATGTTTAGTGAACACCTGCTAGGGTGTCAATAAAGGGACTGTGAACTGAAATCGCACCAAGCATGAAGTGACTGATGATGGGTTGCAGGTTATCCTGCTGACACTATTCACAATTTTAAAGAGAGATCTGCTATTATACACTAGAGTTTATATAAAATATGCAGTGTCAAAATGAAATTACACCTGGTATTCTTGTAAAATAGCTTGTCTTTTTAATGCATCTCCCAGTTTTACTCTCTCACACACAGAATTACTCTATTGTTAATTCCCTGCGAGCATTCATTTACTCGCATACTTAATGGCTAATGTGTTCCTTTTGCGTGTATTTAATGTTTCAGCTTGTAATGCGGTGATATCTTGTACGTTATGTTGTATGGAACCTTGATACAATCTCGGCGCGGCGTCGAAATAAACAGGACTGCAATATCTGAATTAAAGGGCAAATATATGCTGTTTGTGATGGGTGTTTATTGCTATATATTACATGGTCATATTGAGCTTGTCTCTATAAAATCAGCAATAGTTCTACAATATGGAAAGTAAACTATTGACTCTCTGCCAATATAAAATTTTGTTCTGTTTTATTTTTTGTGCATTTTCGCCTACAGAACAATTTATTCCAATTCTGGACAATCACTGATTATTATAACGTCCTCTCACCCGTATAGCAGCTTGAACCTAGTACCCCAGGACACCCAGTTAACCGAGGCTGTGGGCTAGTGGTAGAGGACTCTTATCTATAGCTCTTTAATAGAATTTTATTGCGGAGATATGAGTGGTTTGTAGGACACCTGCTTTTCCTAAATTGCTCAGGTCTAATTTGGTGTGGCAAGGGACAGGGGAGGGCTGGCAAATTTTAGCCCGGGGGGCAAAACTTGACTCAGCAGCCTATTAAAAACATTTTAAAGGAAAAAAATTCAGGTAACCCAGTGGCCCAGCCCAAGGTAGCACAGTGGCTCAGTGGTTAGCACTTCTACCAAACAGCACTGGGGGTCATGAGTTCGATTCCCGACCATGTCCTTATCTGTGTGGAGTTTGCATGTTCTCTCCGTGTTTGCGTGGGTTTCCTCCGGGTACCCCTGTTTCCTCCCACACTGCAAAAAGATACTGGTAGGTTAATTGGCTGCTAACAAATTGACCCTAGTCTGTGTGTATGTGTAGTTGTTAGGGAATTTAGATTGTAAGCTCCATAGGAGCAGGGTCTGATGTGAGTGAGTTCTCTGTACAGCGCTGCGGAATTAGTGGCGCTATATAAATAGCTGATGATGATGATCCATAGATTGTAAGCTTGCGAGCAGGGCCTTCTCACCTCTTTGTCTGTTTTACCCAGTTTGTTTATTAGTTTACTATGTTTGTCCCCAATAGTAAAGTGCTACGGAATATGTTGGCGCTATAGAGAAATTCCCCCCGCCGACCCAAAAACCAAAAAAAAAACGAGAGAGAGAGCTGCGCATTGCAGCAGCTCCGTTTCGCCAGCGTTGTCCTATACAGCAGCCGTGGCGCTGTCTAAGAAGCATCTGCGGCGGTGCTGTATACAATACAGCCCCGCGGACGCTTCTTTGACAGCGCCGCGGCTGCTGTATAGGACAGTGGCCACTTAGTTAGCGCAGGGGGGGGGGTTTCTAGAGACTCAGAAACCCCCCCTGCGTGCGCCACTGGATTTTGCAGTGCAAATAAGGCGTGTTGGGCACGTGGGCTCTGTCATGAGGAGATATTCTTTTGAATGGTGTTGACTGTGCAGTACTTTTATTGAAGCGCAGCTACACTGTCTGTGCATTGGGGGCGAGGTCTAAAGTGGACAAATATTAAATCAGGAATATCGGAAGCATTTACCCCCCCAAGTTCAATGTGGTTTCTAAACATTGAGTTCAATATGTCTTCATGCATCATTAGAATGTACAATGGTTCTGCAGCATTCTGGCAAATACCTCATCATTTTTGTTTTTGGAATCGATGGAAACTTGTGGCTCCTAGAACAAAAATACTATTCTTTCAGAACATTTCTGCTTGCAACCCTTCACCAATCAAAGAGTGTTATAATTTTTGAAGTTGTAGACTTCATTGGAATAATATAGGTTTAGTTGTACTGAGCCTGTAGCTAGAGTGGTGCTATGTTTCCCATAGTCTGAGGGTCTGTTGCTGAGTTGAACTTACGCCAGTTTATGTAATGTAAATTCCCACTGTGCATGCCCACAAACAGGGCCGGACTGGGGATAAAAATCGGCCCTGTTATTTAAAGTACACAGGCCCACCTTAGTTCCAGCAGGAAAGAAACTGTGTGCCGAAAAGGGCGTGACCACATTGTGTTGTGGGTGTGGCCAACATGGGGTATTGATACATACATTATAATAAAACATTACATTTATCACGCCCTTCCAGAAACATAATGACACCCCCAGCCCACTGTACTTGTCTATGCTTCTGGTGCTGCTGACATCCATCAGGGTGGGAACTTCCTGTAGAGTGAGCAGGGAAGCTCTTTGTCTCATGAATTTACCAAATCTTGTGATACTTGGAGCTCCTCGGCTTGCTCTGCAGTCTGTGTCCTATCCAGGGACTGGGAGCAGCTATCCGCTCCCTCCTGTTAACCAGAGTTGGCTTAACGCTCGAGGGGCCCAAGGTATTTAAGACAGGGAGCCCCTATTATGTAACATGGTTATAATTTTAGACAAATACACAGGCAATACTGTGTGCAACTCGACACGCAACTCTGCCTTCACAAGCAGTACAGTGTGAAGTGGGACATACCTCCCAACTGTCCTTGTAGTTGGTCCAAATCTCACTAAACAAGACAGTCAACAAAATTCGGGACAGTTGACAGACAGTTCTGCTCTCTCCTACCTGTTCTTGTCACTTTCTCCACCTGGGGCTGCTGGTGTCTTTAGTTGCAGCTTGTCTGGATCCTGGAATGTTAGAGGCCCTATTTGGGAAAAAATGGGTGGCATCCTCTCCCCTCCCCTCTGTCTTCTTCTGTCGACTCCTCAGACAGCTTGCAGGATCCTGCATGCGACACTTATGATATGGCGGCTGGTTCCTGGGGAGGGGCCAGCCACCAGGAAGCCTGTCACTGCACGGTGCACTGACTGCCCGGGACCGGCCCATATGACCATCAGCCCTTCTGGCATTTGCCAGACATGCCAGAGCCCACAAAGAGAATGAACACATATTCACCAACACATTTGTGCCTCCTGAGTACGCAAATGCAGCTATTGCAGACCTGGAACACGGATATAGGCCTGTTAAGAGGCATATGGTTTGAAGTTGAACCTACTAGATGCCATGTGTAATTACACACTGATGATGATGACTCGACGACGATGTTGACAATGTTAGTCGGATGCATCTCGAGCTGCGGCCAAGTCTGCTTCAGCCCCTGAGACTCAATAACAATGTCTCAGGCTCAGCTCTTTGCGCTCTACCCACCAAATCTCAGTCCTGGTCAGGGAAGTTAGTGATTATCACTTCCAGGAGGTAAAAGCTAAACATAAGATTTTGATATTTAGGCAATTCTTTTATTACTATCAATATGGGCAGCACAGTGGCCTAGTGGTTAGCACTTCTGCCCCACAGCACTGGGATCATGAGTTCAATTCCCGACCATGGCCTTATCTGTGTGGAGTTTGTATGCTCTCCCTGTGTTTGCGTGGGTTTCCTCCAGGTGCTCCGGTTTCCTCCCACACTCCAAAAACATACTGGTAGGTTAATTGGCTGCTATCAAAAATTTATCCAAGTCTCTCCCTGTCTGTCTCACTCTCTGTCTGTCTGTCTCCCTCTCTTTCTGTCTGTGTCTGTGTGTGAGTGTGTGTCTATATTAGGGAATTTCGACTGTAAGCTCCAATGGGGCAGGGACTGATGTGAATGAGTTCTCTGTACAGCGCTGCGGAATTAGTGGCGCTATATAAATAAATGGTGATGATGATGATGATGAATATGTGAATTGGGGATTTTTTCAGTTTGGTATTCTGCAAAAGGATTCTGTCTGTATTTAGTTAAATCTTAAAATATGGACTTGTCACATCACTAATTAACACTTTGTTTTACATGAATATATCATACCTGCTTATTTTGTTCCAATTTTGCACTTTTAAATGTTGTGAGCTATGGTATATTTTCATGACAGATATTACATAGACATTACGTAGAAAAAAGTATTCTCTTACATGGAAAAAGATGCAATCTTTGATTTATTGTGTAGTTTTATAAAGATAAAACAGAATACTTCAGCCAACTATCCCAAAACAGGTGAAGTCTCCCCCAAATTATTTTTACACACAACTAGTATTTCCTAATTGTTAAATGTTACTGCCATATGTTTTAATTGAAAAGTGAGATTAACACATGTCTTCTGCAAGATGATCACCGAATATAACACACGCAGGTTCGGATGAATCAAATATGTAAATATATATTTGCTGATATCTTTTTTTTAGTTGAAGTCATGTGTAAAGTGCAGGTGAGACTCCATAAAGTCAATTTTAGAGAAACACTGAAAGTGAGAATGATTTAATTTTTTTTTCACATATTTTGAAACATCTCTTTTCAGCAATAGTAGTGGTGTTCACTCAAGCTACAAAATCCTAATAACAACACTGTACTCTCACTAGTTGCAGAAAGTTTCGAAAATTCAATGCCATATGGTGAAGCCTTCTATATATGTCCTGGTTTTCAACACTGAAAATGTTTCAATGGAAAAATCTCTTAGCTGGTAGCTATTCTTTCAATATTGAACAGCTGTACAGTGCAATTCTTCTATAGCTGTATATTCAATTTATAGCCCATTTAATACTGGTTTGGCCTGGTCTAGGTGGGATTCCACAAGCACCTATCTCTTACCTTGTTTTTTTCTTTCCAGCTGTCTCAGTCGTTTCTCAGATTGTCTAACAGACCATGAGGCTTAAATGTACAAAGGCCCTTGCAGATGCAAGTTTTCTAATGTACTGCAGGTGACACAGGTAGCACAATACCTAGAGTGGGGTTGAATAAATGGATCATGAGCTTGATTCCCGACCACGGCCTTATCTGTGTGGAGTATATATGTTCTCCCCGTGTTTGCGTGGGTTTCCTCTGGGTGCTCCGGTTTCCTCCCACACAAAAACATACTGGTAGTTTAGTTGGCTGCTACCAAAATTAACACTAGTGTGTGAGGTTTAGGGAATTTAGACTGGAAGCTCCAATGGGGCAGGGACTGATGTGAATGACAAATATTCTCTGTACAGCGCTGCGGAATTGGTGGTGCTATGATGATGATGATGATGAATGTAGGACAGAGCTCACAGGTAATGTTGCAGTTGGCTCTAATGGAACTCCCAAAAGTAACTCAGATGGTAATAATACTGGATAAGCCTAGCCACAGGTCAGACCACTAGATGACATTGGAACAGATTTTTAATATCTCTGATCTCACCACAGATCACATGACACGCCCCATGGGTTGAGGGGCCTCCAGCATAGTACAATGCGGTTATTAGAAAGAACATCCATTAGTTCAAGTTCAAAGTTCGAGTTTGTCCAATTGGAAAACTGTAAAAAATAGCACTCAATGTAACCATTTAATTGCAACATGTTCATACCTCTTGAACTTAGCTCATATTCGAGAACTTATAGAGCATTTTCAGACTTTAGAGCCGATTCGAGAACCACTTTGAAACAAATGTGAGTATCTCTAATGGTGGCTTGGTATAGCTATCTTCCCTTGATGACTGTTTAAGTGTATTGACAATTACATGGCAGGTCTGTGTTTATAACCTGCAGGTGACATGTTATTGCTGTCAATGAAGAGGTGGAACTAGCGGTGTATCAGGTTCCGGGCTGCCCGCATCTGTCTTCCAAAGCCCTTTAAATAGAACATGTCACCTAGCATGGGAAAATAGACTTTTTCATAGCGCCGAGTACTTTTTTTTTGCTCCCTTCACCCTGGAGAGCATAAAACAATGCAATGTTCTTTATGCAAATACCCGGACTTGGCTTCCAAGTCATGCCCACTCTCAAGCAGTTTCCTCCACACCATTCTGCAGCCTTATAAGCGCATGGGAGGCAGATAGCTGTAATGTAGGGAGAGAGCAATATGCGGCCTGACTCGGAAGAGTTCTGCTTTTTCCATACTGCACACCAGTGGGAAGAGAGTACAAAGGAACACCTCTTTTATACATGCATAAAAATCCCTATGTAAAAGAGCCATTTTATCCCAGATGACAGGTTCTTCTGTCTACACGCAGTGCCTCGTTAATATTAGTCATGCCTCATGAATATTGGTCATGCCTCATGAATATTAGTCATGCCTCATGAATATTAGTCATGAAATGCGTTATGTCTCAGTGATGTCACTAGTTCCTAGTGAAGTGATAGGCTGCAATATCAAGAGAATTAGTTCAGCCCTCACAATGGCGTCCTAAAAAGTTGGGTAGGCAATGAGTGCACTTTAAATATTAAACAAAGACATGCACATATGTCAATTGTAAAGGGCTGTGACACACTTCAGGTATTGCCTATGTATATCTTTATCTATTAATTTCTATACAAACATATTTACATGTATATATGTAATCAACCTTTACCAAATTTTATTAAAAACAGATGAATTGAATATTTGCATCGCTAACCGACAAAAAGCACATTTTGTGGGCATGGCATGGTATATACAAGATACAAATGACCATGGTGCATAAGAATTTTATCAATACTTATCAACACTTAGGGCTAGATTTACTAAGCGGCGGGTTTGACATTTGGACCTCCCCCTTAATTAATTACAGCTTTCCCATTTGTGTCCTAAAATACTGCTCGTTAGCCACTCACTTATGTCTTCTTAAGTAAGTCTTGTAGGTGAGGAGACATAGGGCTAGATTTACTAAGCTGCGGGTTTGAAAAAGTGGGGATGTTGCCTATAGCAACCAATCAGATTTTAACTATCATTTTGTAGAAGGTACTAAATAAATGAAAGCTAGAATCTGATTGGTTGCTATAGGCAACATCCCCACTTTTTCAAACCCGCAGCTTAGTAAATCTAGCCCATAGGGACTGTTTTCATTTCATGTGTCCGATTTGTAAATGGATGAGAGTCCTCCTTGCTGCATAGTGAGCTCCTGCTACACCAGGAATGTCCCCCATTTGACGCTCACGTGACTACTTCATTCTGCAGGATGAGATAGGGAAGAGAATTATTCCTGGGAAACTTGGTTCAGGGGGCTCGCTCTTACTGACGGGCTGTCAGTGTGTCACCTGTATATAATCTTGTACAAAGGCAGGAGTTCATGTATTAATTAAATCCTAAAAGAGAGTGGGGTACTGCTGTGGAAGGGGCGGGAACCTTCATTAACGACACATATGACTATCCACATGGAATATGGGCAGCACGGTGGCTTAGTGGTTAGCACTTCTGCCTCACAGCACTGGGGTCATGTGTTTGATTCCTGGCCGTGGCCTTATCTGTGTGGAGTTTGTATGTTCTCCCCGTGTTTGCGTGGGTTTCCTCCAGGTGCTCCGGTTTCCTCCCACACTCCAAAAACATACTGGTAGGTTAATTGGCTGCTATCAAATTGCTCTTAGCCTCTCTCGGTCTGTGTGTGTGTATATTAGGGGATTTAGATTGTAAGCTCCGATGGGGCAGGGACTGATTTGAATGAGTTCTCTGTGCAGCGCTGTGGAATTAGTGGCGCTATATAAATAAATAGATGATGATGATGATGATGGAATCCCTGGACACCAAGACTCTTCCCAGAGACTGTTCTCCATCATATTCTAATAGAAGTCTTCTCTGGGATATGAGCCCATGGTCCATTTGTGTCTCACCTATTGCGTCTTCTTCCCTTATATCATCATATATGCTGGCACTCATGTTATGATTAGAGATGTGCACTGACCCCCGTGTTCTGGTTTTGGATCTGGATTAACTTTGTGTTTTGGTTTTGGATTTGGCAAAACCAGCCTTGTGTGTTTGGTTTTGGATCCCTATTTTTTTCTAAAATCCCTATTTTGTTTTGCTAAAATCACATAATTTTGCTTTTTTCCCTGCCTCCATTATTATTAACCTTAATAACACTAATTTCAAGTCATTTGCAGTCAATTTTGACCACCTCACAGATCACAATATTATTTTCATACACTTTCAAACAAAGACTGCAGCAGTTCTTGCCAGTGATAAGAAGAAGGCCATTGTCATGCCTGGGCATAAGACCAAAAAATCCACCTCTTATGTGTGGAATTATTTTTACCCAAATTCTGGCAACAGTTGTCTAGCAATTTGTAGCATTGTAAAGCCACAGTCAGTAGAGGTAGGGACCTTAACCATCTAGGATCCTCATCCATGTTACGCCATTTGAAGCGAGTTCATGGAAAGCTCTTGGGAAAATCAGAAAGTTATGCTAAAAAAATGCTAGAAAATAACAACAGAGATTATATGATTGTGACAGCCCACAGGGTTGGTGATTCACTTTCACAAGCAGGGACAGCAGCAGCAAGTACCCAAGAATGTTGCATTTTTCAGAGGCAGGCTACTCTGTGTATCATCTGCTTTACTAAGAGGCATATTATTATTATTATTATTACTATTATTGTTATTATTATTATCGTAGATTTGTAAGGCACCACAGTGCTTCAAAGTGCCGTACAGTAGGGAAGACAAGGACATACATAAAACAAGACATACATAAAACAAGAACAGACAAGGCAGACAAAATTAATGGAGACATAAAAACAAAGGATATGGAGGACCCTCCTCATTAGAGAGCTTACATTCTAAAGGGAAGAGGGCACAGCTGAAACAAGAGGAGCGAGTGTGGCTCACAGTGGAGATTGGGACAGTTATGAGGGTGCATTAGTGTGAATAGTGTTATCGAGGATATGGTCACCTCTGAAAAAGAGATGGGTTTTCAAAGAGCATCTAAAGATTTGAAGGCTGTAGGAAAGTATGATTGAGCGTGGTAGAAAATTCCATAAGTGCTGTGGCGCACGCAGGGGGGGTTTCTGAGTCTCCAGAAACCCCCCCTGCGCTAACCAAGTGGCCACCATAGCCACTTGTATTGTATACAGCACCGCCACAGATGCTTCTTTGACAGCGCCGCGGCTGCTGTATAGGACAGCGCTGCTGAAACGGAGCTGCTGCGTGTTTTTTGGGTTTTTTTGTGTCAGGGGGGGGGGGAACCCCCCCTGACCAATCCTGCGTGCGCCCCTGAAGTGGGGAGCAGCACGGGAGAGGTCTTGAAGGCGGGAGTGAGAGGTGGTTATCAGAGACGAGATAAGGCGCAGGTCAACATGGCTTATCCTGCTTGGACTCTCCTGAGGATATGTGATTTCTGATAACACCACCAATATTGTTAGAGCATTACAGCAGGGGGAATTCCATAACATTCCCTGTTTTGCTCACACAATCAATTTGGTGGTACAGAACTTTTAAAAAATGACAGTGAAATGCAGGAGATTCTGTCTGTGTCCCAAAATATTTAGGGTAATTTTCAGGATTCTGCATCAGCATGTAGGAGAACGCAGCAGCTGCTAGAAGAATAGAATTTAGGGGGAATGTATTTTAGTCCAGTGCAGTGGAGAATACTTTCCGTGTTGTGCAAGGTGCTGGAACCACTCGAAGTAGTCACCTGTGAAGAGAGTGTAGACACTGTTAGCTTGAGTCAAGTGATTCCCCTAATTAGACTTTTTGAAAAGCAGCAAGAGAATTTGAAGGAGGAAATAAAACAAAGCAATTCCACTAATTATGATGGACTTGTAGATTAAGTACTTTATTCGCTTCGCCAGAATCCAAGAGTTATCAACGTCTTGAAATCGGATCATTACATTTTGGCAACTGTGCTTGATCCTAGGTTTAAGAGCTATGTCTTTTCTTTCTTTCCAACTGACCCAGATCTTAAGAGATGCAATAAGCTCCTGGTCAGCAAGCCAACAGCTCAAGTGGTACATGACACAATGAGGTCTCCTCCTTCAGTTTCTCTGGAAATTGCTGCTATGAAAAAACTTTCCCAAGACACTCAGTGGTGATGCAGATGAGTCTGCACAACATTTTGACATTTGCTCTGGTCTAAAAGAATTGCCCAAAAATCAGGACTGCTCTTCCATAAAACGAACTACAAATTCCATGAGGAAGGCCATTACATCAAAGTACACAGACATCTGTGATGGTGGATTCCATCAAGGACAAATTAGTATTGTTTGAGGATGATGTACACACTGATGAGGGTGAATATGATGACAGTGTAGATTGCAGGTGCTGAAATCTAGTTGAGAGAAGGGAGCTAGCTGATGCTGCTATGCTTGGTAATATTTTGGGTAGAATGGCATATTGGCAATTTTATGTTTTTCTACAGTAAACTTTCACCTTTATTAGAGAGGTGTTTTTTCTTTAAAAGGTACAAGCTTTTTATTTACATTTTTGTTTCTCTGACTTAAAACCACTATGCACTGGAACATAGACTTTAGCACATGAGGTAGAAGGATTAGTATCATCATGACTGAGACTGGAGAGTGACAAGAACAATGCCACCACTCCTGTTTCTGTATGAGCTGTGGCACAGTAGGATGTCACTGGAGACTTTTAAGAACACCGACAGCCCTATTATTACAATTTCTGTTTCAGCACTGAACCCTGCCACCTCTCCTGTTTCTGAGTGAGCTATGGTACAGTAAAATGTAACTGTAGATTTAGACCAAGACTGCCAGCCCTATTATTTCTATTTCAGCAATGACAATTAACAATGGAGCAATGAAGCTCTCCTCTTTGTATGTTACCTATATAACACAGAACACTGTGACTGCAAATTTAGAAGACCAAGCCTGCCAGACCTATTATATCTATTTCAGCAATGACACTGCTACCCCTCCTCTTTCTTTTCTACCTATGGTCAAAGTGAAAATTTAGAAGTGGCGGTATGAAAAATGTAATGGGAATGTAAGTGAGTGGAATGTGATAGTGTTACAATGAAGGCAGATAAGTGGTGGTATGGCGTACCATCGTATACTCCCCCACTTCCACCACTATTTACATTCCAAAATGTATTACATAGAAACAGAATTTGATAAGAACTGCTTTGCACATCTATTCTGCAGATTTTCTTTTATTAGGCTTAAACCCTATTTGATCCTTTATTCTTTATAAGGATATTCTTATGTCTATCCAAGCATGTTTAAACTGATCTACTGTTTTAGCCTCTACCACCTCTGATGGAGGCTATTCCACTTATCCACTACTCTTTCTGTGAAGTAGTTTTTCCTCTAATTCCCTCTGAACCTACTTCCCTCCAGTGTCAGTACATGTCCTGGTGTTCTAGTACTTCTCTTCCTTTGAAGAATGTTTCTCTTCTGTACCTTGTTCAAACTCTTGATATATTTGAAAGTTTCTATCATGTCTCCCCTTTCCCTTCTCTGCTCCAAACTATACATATTAAGATATTTTAGTCGTTCTGGGTAAGTTTTGTGCTGTAGGCCATGCACCATTTTAGTTGCCCTTCTTTGTACAGTCTCTAATGTATTTATATCCTTCTGGCGATATGGCCTCTAGAAATGAGCACAGTATTCTAGATGCCGTACCAATGACCTATACAGTGGCATTATTACTTCCTTCTTTCTGCTACTGATTCCTCTCCCTATGTAACCAAACATCTGACTTGCCTTCCTCATTGCTTTGTTACATTGCTTACCTGCCTTTAAGTCACCTGAAATAGTGACTCCTAGATCCATTTCCTCCTCAGTAGTTTCCATTATTATGCCTTTAATACGATATTCACCCTTTGGTTTTTTGAGGAGTGAATTATTTCTCATTTTTTGCCATTAAACTGTAGTTGCCACTCTCTTGACTAATCCTCCAGTCTATCTAAATCATCAATCATTTGTTTTACCCCTCCTGGGGGTAAATGTATAAAGCTGAGAGTTTTTCGGTGGGTTTGAAAAGTGGAGATGTTGCCAATAGCAACCAATCAGATTCTAGCTATCATTTTGTAGAATGTACTAAATAAATGATAGCTAGAATCTGATTGCTTTTTCAAACCTGCCGGAAAACTCTCAGCTTGATACATTTACCCCTCCTGGTGTGTCTAGCCTGTTGCATTTCATTGTGTTATCTGCATAAAGACATACTTTTCCTTCAATACCATTTGCAATGTCTCCAATGAAGATATTACAAAGCACTGGTCAAAGTACAGATCCTTGGGGTACTCCACTGGTAATTTTTCACTCCTGTGAGTACACTCCATTTACTATAACTCTCTGTGTTCTATCCTGCAAACAAGATCTCTCCTCTCCGCATGGCTGCGGTGAGGCGGTCTATAGCTTTTCATGGCCACTATTAAGATTCCCCCTCTAGTTATTTTCTTTCCTTTTTTATTTTGAATATTGAAATAAAAACACAAGCAATGAACAATACGTGGAATATTAGAGAAACAGGCATAATTAGAACACGTTACAAGAAACAGCCAAGCATAGACCTACAAATAAAACAACAACAATATTTCAATGATTGTTCAGGCATTGGAGTTGTAGTTGTATGAGTTGGATAACTCTTAAGCATTTGGAAAATTATGTACGGATTTCACAGTGCCTCTCATAGGAGCTGCTGCTGTGTACTACTCATAATATTGTCACAGTAGTTTCCTGCGTTGCTTCCAATACAGCTCACAGACCTTGAAGCTGCTGAGTATTGAAGTTCCTGTTCATTGGATATTGCAGTCCACGGTGTATTGCGAATGAAGTCTTGTTGTAGAAGCAATGTGGGAACAGTTTAGGGCAGGGCATGTATGAACCAGGAACTGCAAACCTTCAATTGGGCATCACGGTGGCTTAGTGCTTAGCACTTCTGCCTTACAGCACTTGGGTCGAGAGTTCAATTCCTGACCATGGCCTTATCTGTGAGGAATTTGTATGTTCTCCCCGTGTTTGCGTGGGTTTCCTCCGGGTGCTCCGATTTCCTTCCACACTCCAAAAACATACTGGTAGGTTAATTGGCTGCTAACAAATTGACCCTAGTCTGTGTGTGTATATTAGGGAATTTAGACTGTAAGCTCCAATGGGACAGGGACTGATGTGAGTGAGTTCTCTGTACAGCGCTGCGGAAGTAGTGGCGCTATATAAATAAATGGTTATAATAATATTTCCTTATGTGCGTAAGTGTGCCTGCTTATCTGACAGGGCACCCACAATGTACAGTCTTTGGAAACACCCACATTAAATCAGTCTATGGGGGTCATTGAGATGGACCTTATTATGTGTCACATTGGTTGGAGTGCAGTAGAATGTCCTTTCCCACCAAAGTGCAGCTGGAAGGTGCAGACTGCATCTCATTATAAATAAAGTGATGAGACCCCATCCCTGGATGTCACATGTTCAAGTTCTTTTGTGGGAAGAAAAAGGCTGTGCAGCCTCCCATAAAGCCAGAAACACCTCTATACGCGGTCCCTTCATCTCATTTACATAATCATGTCCTGCAAAATGAAATTTCCCTTTTCTACCTAAATGTGAATGTAGGAGCACTTGTGCGCTGAATCCACAGCTAGCAAAGAGTTGCCACCATCCATGTCCACAGATTCATGCACTTCCCCATAAAAATGGGTATACTTGCTGAAAAGTAGGCATGTAATGTAACACGAGTGTTTGCACTGCGGTTATGTATTTTTGTGGTCTGCAAGTAAACCTTAGGGGTGTATTTACTAAACTGCGGGTTTGAAAAAGTGGAGATGTTGCCTATAGGAACCAATTAGATTCTAGCTGTCATTTTGTAGAATGTACTAAATAAATGCTAACTAGAATCTGATTGGTTGTTATCGGCAACATCTCCAAATATACTCCTTAGAGTGTTTACTGTTGTTATATCTCATTCTTATCTCTTCTACTGAATATATGTATCTCTCTCTTTGTCTCTCTCTTTGCCTCTCACTCAGTCTCTCTCTCCTTCTCAGTCTCTCTCTCATTCTCTCTATCAGTTTCTCTCTCTCTATTTCTCTCTCTCTCTCTCTCTCTCTCTCTCTGTGTCTTTCTCTCAGTCTCTCCCTGTATCTTTCTCTCAGTCTCTCTCTCTCTCTCTCTCTCTCTCTCAGTCTCTCTCAGTCTCTGTCTGTCTCTCTCAGTCTCTCTCAGTCTCACACTCTCTCTCTCTTAGTCCTTCTCTCAGTCTCTGCCTTTCTCTCAAAGGCTCTCTCTCAGTCTCTCTCTCGCAGTATCTTTCTCTCTCTTTCAGTCTCTCTCGCAGTCTCTTTCTCTCTCTCAGTCTCTCTCGCAGTCTCTTTCTCTCTGTCTCTCTCTCTCTGTCTCTCTCTCGCAGTCTCTTTCTCTCACTCTCTGTCTCTCGCAGTCTCTTTCTCTCTGTCTCTCTCTCGCAGTCTCTTTCTCTCTCTGTCTCTCTCTCTTGCTGATATATATTACATTGTAACATGGTTTGTCCAGGAGAAAACATTAATTTTTTGCCTTACTTTCCTTAATATATCAGCCCCAACTTAAGAATAGAGGGGATAGGTGGGATCTATGGATTAAGAACCATGCTGCTTACGGGATCGGATAGAGGTAATACGTCAATAGTTAGGGGTTTCACCAGTGCAGCATGAGAAAAGACCTGGGGGTAAATGTATCAAGCTGAGAGTTTTTCGGCGGGTTTGAAAAACCAATCAGATTTTATCTATCATTTATTTAGTACATTCTACAAAATGACAGCTAGAATCTGATTGGTTGCTATAGGCAACATCTCCAGTTTTCAAACACGCTGGAAAACTCTCTGCTTGATACATTTACCCCCTGGTATTGGTATTGGGCAGTGGCACTAAGGGGGGCAGGTGTTGGTTATTGGCAGGGTATGAATCACTGATGTATGTGAGAACAAGTATTGTAAACACATCCTGGAGGGTTCAGACCACTGATGCAATGACTGGCAGGCTTAGTAAATCACTCAGCTAGAGACATCAGTGTAGCATCAGCATTTAACATGGAGTGGTACCAGTTTGGTTAATGAAAGGCCAGTCAGCGCGATGTTACAGTAACCCAGGATGTGTTGCCTCTGGGATTCAAGAATTGAATGAGAATGAGACTACCCAAGGTCGGTACTCTCATTGCTTAGTGTAAGACCATTCTTTTAGCAGAGGCAGCTTGAAAGTGCTGACTGGCCATCACGTATATTGGCAGCGGATTATCCCTTTCATTATTTGCACCTTTTCCTGGTTATAAATTGATGGAGCAACTTTCACTGTATAGGTTTCCAATATACTTGAGAATTCTTTAATCTGAAAACTGCTGCACTGACCTTGGCCCTTCCAAGCCTTCCTTTAACTCAGCAGTCTCCTTTGTTACATTCACAAACCCCACTACAATAATGACTGGAATCTGATTGGTTGCTATGGGTTACAGCACATTTTTCCATGCACCATTTCCCATAAATATCCACCACTCAATCCTATGACATTATTATTTCCGCTAATCCACATCTATCTAAACTTTAAATTTAGGAGAATATAATCATTGCAAGTTACAGACGTCCAAGTAGCAAGATCCCGGACACATAGGAGCCTACGTATGCTTATATTCTTCCTAATTGCCCTTCAATAATGTTTTCTTCTTTTGACTCAATGCTTCAGTAACGACATCACAAAATATGATTGATTTGTTGTGTTCAGAGATCACCAGCTAATGCCCCCGAAACACTTTGCTATTCTAAGTGCGAGTGTGCCCGACGCAGGGTTAGTTTAATGCTCTATGGAATTATCACACCATCTTTAGAAGTCAGAGGCCACTGATTGTCACAATCTCCGAAAACCCTCCCCAAACAAACAACATTTTAGCCAAAGAAGCAATTCAGTAGCGTATATCGATTTGGCAACTTCACAGCTGTTTCTAATAAGTGGGATGGGAGAGACGTTTCTATGGGCCTGGAATTAGTTTTCGATTGCCCGGGCCGCAGCGCCGGTACTCTTGTTTTGCTATGCCACCTTTTTTGATCAATACTGCATCACCCAGCAGATAGTAATTAGGTTCGAGAGAGCCATTCAGGGGAAATCTTTGTTGACTGCAACAGACAGAGCCAAGGAAAAGGTCACGGAAAATCCGCAGTCTACTAAAAGGTGGTGGGTAAAGAAAAGGACCCCTTGCCTGAGAAGTACTTAGCTCTCTTTTAATTACTGTAATTTTCAACAAGAGTCAGAGAGTGAGATGATGAAGCAGAGAGCCTCCCTCCCTGCTGTTCCTGATGAGGCTTGATAGGCCTCGAAATTACGCATTGACTCTCCGTTTCATTTCTCCTAGTGTTTAGCGCTAATAACCTGTAGGGCTTCTCTTTTTTTTTTTTTTTTTCTTCTTTCTTTGTACCTCTCAGTCCTAATGTCACTGCAGTAATTACACTCTGTGAAATCTGTACTGCAATCACAGCTGCTGACTTGTAGCTCTACAGACTGGGTCAGGCTCTGCAATGACAACATTGCAAAAAAAAGAAAAAAGAGCTAATGGTGCGACAGGGATTTTTTTTTCCTTCCTCCTGTACTTTGTTTTGTTTCTTCTGCACGGCATTTTGATAGGAACCCTCATTTGGAAACGGCGTACGAGCGCTTCCAGAGATCCCCGGGGGCGGCGAAGGTTTTAATAGTTTATGATCTTTTTGTCGGACGTTCAGGTGTTGCATCAATGAAATAAAACACTTGGAATTTAGAAATGAATAATGACATCCATAGACATAGTTTTATATTTATGTAGAGTCTCATAGGGGGAATTCAGTACCCGGCAATGTGCCTGTGGAGCGCCTCCGGAACGGTCGTGGGGGCGCTCCACGGCCATATAACATCAACGACTTTGCTTGGACCACATGGAGGTGTGCAGGAAAATCTGTGCTGTGTGTGTACCCGGAGATGACAGATTTGATTCTGGACAAATCATGTTGCCATCACCGTGGTGTTCGGCTACTCATTGTTGTGAATTGAATTATATCCGTACACATCCAAGATTGTGGTCCGCACTCTCATTTTGCCTGATAAACGGTTATTAACCAATCTGAGACCGTAACTAAGTAGAACTTGCTTTTCCATAAATCTGTGGCCTTTCCTGGCTCTTGAAATATAAAAGAGTCATTATGTATTTTTGGTATATCTATCTATCTATATATATATATATATATATATATATATATATATATATATATATATATAGTAATTTGTTGTCTGCCTGAGTGCTTTTCAAATTAACTGTAATCTGCAGTTCACACAGTAGTAAAGGTGGATTGACTGCTAGAGACACATTAACACCACCTTCATACTCTTTTCCCACCTTTTTAATCGCGCAATCTTATTTAACTATATTCTTGCACATTATAACATTCAATATTTTAAGTAGATCCAAGTGAACTGTTGCCAAGGTTATCCTGAAGCTGACATCTCCTCTTTAACCCTTTCACATATTAGACTGAATTTAATTGCAAGTATACTCTCCCTCTGGATAGCAATGAGGATTTTTTTTTTTGCTGCATTCAGGGTATTTAACTACAAAAGAATACATAAAAACAAACGAAAACCTTGCACAAAGCAGACACGCATTAAATGAAAAGCAAAAGTATCTAATGTGCAGGTGGGAAAATGTATCCAAATGATTCTTAAATAAATATGAACTAAAACATATGAGCAGCTTGTATCCGTTTTATTGGCAGCTTCTTAGACACAAAATTGGGAGCAAAACATACAAAGGAGCAGTTTTCCTGCTGGACAAATCATGTTGCAGCAAGTGATTTTGCCAGCTTTAATCGGCCCACTTTGTGGGCAATGCATGGCGATGCCTTAGTCTCCCGGGATTCTGGGAGACCGACCCGTAATTCGGGAGTCAGCCGGACATTTGGGGAGAGTTGGCATGTATGAAATATACTGGCTTCTTTTGCTAATAGCACATACCTACTGGACAGCTTTATTATTACACTGTAATTTAGAGCTTAGTTATAACCAGTACTAACGAGAGGGGAGCTGGGGGAGTGGCCAGTGCTGAAGTCCCTGATAGGGTTTGCTCACAGGGAACTGGGGCTCAGTCCTATCACAAGCTCCGGTCTTGTCTTTTCCACTGTGGCTCTTCAACTCAGGAAAACAAGTAGCCGGGGAGGGGGATTCAGGGAACGAGGCACTGTGCCTGGTCAGTGTTCCTGGAGGCTGGCTCCTGTGTGGGAATTGTAGTCCTGTTGTGGTGTCGCTGCCCCAGGCCTGGCTAGGACTCTCCCCTCCCACCTATAATCTGTCCGTACATTTAACTGACCCCCCTACAGCGCAACATGGTTTTGCTAAGGCACAAATTTGTGTTTTGTTTGCTTTTTTCCTTAACTGCGGGTATGAAAAATTGGAGATGTTGCCTATAGCAACCAATCAGATTCTAACTGTCATTTTGTAGAATGTACTAAATAAATGACAGCAAGGATCTGATTGGTTGCTTTAGGCAACATCTCCACTTTTTCAAACCCGCAGTTTAGTAAATATACCCCAAAAGTTTTTCATTGAATCTTTGGTTCTATCAGGGAGGAGGCCCCAGGATTTGGTATATCAGGAAAGTAACAGTACTCCAAATCTTTATTTCATTGATTAGAACTAGCCTCTGACCCTGTGTATGAAAGGACCAACCACACACTGTACAGACAGACCTGTACTGTAAATGTAAAATAATAGACTATACTGTTTTGAGAAGTTTATTTTAATTGGGTTTTTTTGAGTAAATTAACATATATTTGTATAAGTTATTTTACGTAGTCTACTTTGCACATTTGTATTTTTTTTTAAATATGCAATGATTCTAAATAATGCTGATGATTATCCCCTATGATACACTTCCTGGGCCTGAGGCATTAAGGAGAGCAAAGCATATAAAGGAGTAACTTTGTACCTGGGCAAAACCATGTTGCATTGGAGGGGGAGGTAAATTTAAAATGTGGAGACAGATTTATAGTTGGGTAGGACATGTCCTAGATCAACTTTAAATTTCAGTGTAAAAATAAAGCTATCAAGTATTTGTGTGCTACATGAAAAAAACAGCCAGTAATTTAACTTATGTGCAAAAAAATAAACTAATTTTCACCCCTTGCTCTCCTTAATGACTCAGACTCCATGTGGGCAGTACATGCAATGAATAAGTATTAAATAATAGAAAAAAGTAGAATATAAATAGTATATTTATCTTTACATACATCATTGGTGGCACCTTAATGTATAAACGTTGTTTGGCAATAACCGCCTCAGCCCACCTTATCTGCTGCTACTTATACATACTTGCCAACTTTTCCTCGTTGGCTTCAGGGAGATCCCGGGGGAGGTGGGTGTGTGGGGGCGGCGCTTGACGAATTGCATCATTTTGGCCCCACCCCTTAACGAGTGTCACTAACGAGTGGGGCTAAGATGATGCGATATTGGCATCATTAAGCCCCGCCACTTATCTATTGCGGGGGCGAAAACCGGGACATTGCCCTGCTCTCCCGGAAGCCCGGGAGGTCTCCCAGAAGTGCGAGAGTCTCTCAGACATTCCGGGAGAGTAGGCAACTATGTGTTACAGAAAAGCAGTTAATGAATCTCTAGAGACTGAAGTGTCTTTTACATATCTGTCTCCATTACTGAAGCCTTGTTGTCTTACCTGTCAGTCTTTGATTAAATCTTGGTCTCCATGAAAATGGCCACCTTCATAGGCATCGATACATGGACATAGGACACAATTTCTGAACAGTGTCATCATGCCACAGATGGCGAAGCCAACCACGTCTTGTACTGGCGCAGCATCAGGGAGAATGCCAGACTCTTCAGGGAGTGAGGGAGATCACCTCTATTTCAGGGAGTCTCCCTGACATTTAGGGAGAGTTGGCAAGTATGTGTTTATGGTAATTGACTCCATTTTGTACCACTTGATACATTCATTGACTCATGTCAGCTGGCCTGTTTTACCCTATCCCTTCTCTGGGATTTTTCCTGCGGCCGCCTCTGTTTTCTCATACTTTCAGCAGCTAAGAACAAAGCTCGAGCGTTGCCACTTCTTATGGACAAAATAAGATTCATGCAGAGAGATGCAAAGACAGCCTCCTGAGAGTGTAGTTCTCCAGTTCAACAATGCAACACAATGAGTTATTGACTTGTTTATATATGAAGCTCCTTTCACTGACTGACTCTGAATCCCACAGTCTGGACAAATGATTGATTTTGTTCCTAGAGAATGAGACCGGGGTCTTGCACTAAACTCTGTGGTGCAAACTACTTCCCCCCACATTTGTTCCCCCTGTGAATAGCGCCCTATTAAAAGGCACTTTTCAAAATTACCTGCAGCTGGCCTTTATAGTGTGCTTTGTATATATAAATAACTAATTTGTGCCAGTCCTTTGTCTCTATACAGCTCATTGGGGACTCTTGTCAATGCATAGGCAGTTTTTTTTTGTCATGGTGTGTATGCATATTGATATGCGTGTAGAACATCATATGGAATATTAACCAATGAGAATGTACTAATTGGTGTCCAGTTGGTCAAATGAATATATAATATTTGCACTAATTTGTTGAGATGCTTTGGGTCTTGCCTCCCCCCTCCCCTCACACACAAAAAAAATGCAAGATATCAAATGTAAAATTTTATACATTATGTATTTACAATGAGTTGATGGAGTATTTTTACAAATAAACATAAGAAAGGCCAAATAATACCGTTAATAGCTAACTTTACTGGAAATCACTGCAAGGTTCCAAAGGAATGTTGGAGCTTTGAAAACTGGCTGTAATACCAATATACGGTAGTTAGTTAATGAAATATCGGGCCTGAGTCATTAAGAAAAGTAAGGCAAAAAAAGGAGTAAATGTACCCTGGGACAAACCATATTACAATGCAGGGGTGCAAATTAGTTTATTATTTTACACATAAGTTAAGTACTGGCTGTTTTTTCATCTAGCACACAAATACTTGATAGCTTTATTTTTAGATTGACATTAAAAGTTGATTTACGACATGCCCTACCCCAACTTTAAATCTGTCCCCACATTTTAAATTTGCCTCCCCCTCCAATGCAGTATGGTTTTGCCCAGGTGCAAAGTGACTCCTTTCTTTTGCTTTGCTCTCCTTAATGACTCAGGCCTATCATCTTTAACTTGCTTCTGTCATTTCTATTGTATTTGGAAAAGTAAATTACTCTTTCATCTATTTTATGACTATAATAGTACCAGGCTGTAAGATTCTGTCTGGCGTCTCTTTAGAAAGTGTCTGTGGCCAAATCCAGGCTTCTTAAGGTCCACAGTAATAAAACAGGCCTGGCCAACCTGTGGCTCTCCAGGTGTTGTGAAACTACAAGTCCCAGCATACCCTACCAGCTATTGGCTGAAAATGGCTGATAGAGCATGCTAAGACTTGTAGTACCTCAACACCTGGGGAGCCACAGGTCGGCCTGTTATAAAATATTGTTTAGGCGGATTAGAACCAGATAACCTTTATCTCAATACTCTTGTACCCCTGAACACTTCACTCTGTGCTTATTTTTTTAAGACTTTTTCCTGAAAAGAATAATTACATAGGGAACTGAGACCTTCTAACAGTTAACTGGCCACTGAAGGTGGTCTGCAACCCCTCCTATTGTATACTGATCATAAAATTAAATCAGTTAAAATATTGAATTCCAGACAAAATAGATGGTGCTTGTTTCTCTCATGATCCAACTATAATATCCCCTATAGACCAGGAATTAATATGTGAAAGCTGACGCTCTGTCTCATAGTTTTTTTTGCATGAAGACCAAGATTCATCTGAAATCTTTCCGAATCCCCCTGCTGATAAAATAATTGCTGCTATAACTCCAAATCTACCCACTCAGATTCAACAAGCCCCGGCAGCGACTCATTTAACAAATTACCTAAATGAATGCCAATCTCTGTCTATCCGTCATAGAAAAAATACATGAGATACTGTCTACAATGGTTTTGTGACTTATACGAGAGATATTAAGCCGCATGTTGAGGTGAGTGAGCTACGCTAGAAGTAAATCTTCGATCTTCTTCATTTGGTCTAGTTTTCTTCCCCATCCCAAAAGAAACATAGACTTATAGATCTATGGATTTTATTATTGATTTACCCTTATCTGAAGGATCCACCATGATCTCGGCGATCATAGATCACTTCAGGAAAATGTCTTACTTTATTCCTTTATTACGCTTCCTTTCTGCCATACAATTGTCCTAGTTATTTGTAGATCAAGTATAAAATTATCGTTGAATTCCCTTCAGTATAGTTCCTGCCTGAAAATTATTAGGAATTGTCTTTTTCTTCCTCTTACCATCCTAAAAGGCCAGGATGAAAGGACTAATCAGTACATCGTATCGGGCCAAATATATAGCATGGGCAAGATTCACTCATAGGGGGAGATACAATTCGGTGAAAGGTGTCTCTGGAAACACCTCTCACCGCTGTTCTGGCTGGAATCTCCACTCATTTTCACTTGCAGCCCAGATGCAAACCAAAGGGGGGGGGGGGGGGGGTAACCAAGTGCCTGGAAACCCCCCTCCAAGCCTGGGGCACTGTATAGTTGAGGTGCCTGGACCCTGTCCCTGCTTCACACGGCTCTGCTTGAAAAGGGAGAGCTGCGTGCACCTAATAGTAGTGCACGCAGCATTGCCCATGTATATTATGGGGATAGGAAGAGTTGGAGAGCAGCCAAGCACTATCTAAAATTCTAGCCATGCCCCCATGCATGCTGGTCAGGCCCACTGGTGGCGTGGTGTGGAAACTCCCCCTCTACAAATCCTGCGTCTGCCCCTGCAACCCATAGAGGTGTGAAGAAAAATGACCGGCAATTGAATATCCCCATAATAATTTGCCCCTTTCTTCTGCAATTCCACCACTTTCATGTGTGCAGTAAACATTCTAAATATTGTTCATTTATTCTTTCCCTTCTGAAGGGCCAGAAGCCAGTTCTCTAGTTAAAACAAAAGCAAATTTAATCCACGCCTCTTCAAATCAGAACCAGGTTGCTGATAGATATGGGAGATAAAAGCCTACATTTAAAATACCCGACCAAGTAGCTTGTCCTCTGGAAACCTCTGACTTATAGATAAATTAGGTCCTAAGCGAAGATTTATAATTTTTTTATGAATTAGTAAATCCCGTTGCATATTGTCTTGAACTATCCTTTATACACAGTCCTTAATACTTTTTGTTAAAGGCTGAAAGGACATAAATTCCTTATTTATCTTCAACAACTCCATATTCTGGTGGACGTGTAACCCATATAATGATTAAAAAAAAGTTACATTCCCCAAAAAGTTTGTAACAGTCTGCAGTACCTCATCCATTAGAAAAGGTGTGATCCTGAGGAAAGATTGTATGTATCTGGTTAATATGTATGAATGCTTCCACTTAGATCTACCTCTGACCTTCACCTTGTCTCGTCTCTGGTAACCACCTCTCACTCCCGCCTACAAGTCTTCTCCCGTGCTGCTCCTCATTTATGGAATTCCCTACCGCACCCAATCAGACTTTCCCACAGCCTTCAAATCTTTAGACGCTCTTTGAAAACCCATCTCTTTTTTAGAGGTGACCTTATCCTGGATAACACTATTCACACTAATGCATCATCACAACTATCCTAATCTCCACTCTGAGCCACATTTGCTCTTCATGTCTGCATTTATTTTGTCTACCTTGTATGTCCCTGTTTTATGTATCTCCTGTTTTCCCTACTGTATGGTGCTGCGGAGCACTGTGGCTCCTTACAAATCTATGATAATAATCTGAGTAAAAAAAAAAAGAGACACAAAAATAAGCAAAAGTGCAAAAGTAAATGCATCACGCCACAAAACCAGTAACTAATATAAACTTTGTTATTTTTATATATAATCTCGTATGTTTTGCAGTTTTTATTCCTAAACAAATCATATATATAAAATACTTTATTAAAAATGACTATATACTGGAGTCTATGGATAATATGTCCCTCTCCCTCCGTCTAGAGTGTAAGCTCTTACGAGCAGAGCCGATGTACCCTATGGGCTAGATTTACTAAGCTGCGGGTTTGAAAAAGTGGGGATGTTGCCTATAGCAACCAATCATAATCTAGCTTTCATTTTTTTAGTACATTCTGTAAGATGACAGCTAGAATCTTATTGGTTGCTATAGGCAACATCCCCACTTTTTCAAACCTGCAGCTTAGTAAATCTAGCCCTATGTCTCATGTCTGCTCCTCCTTTGTGTACTTGTTATGTTTAACTTAAATGTATTTTTTTTGTTTTTATGATTAATTTGCAACTAACGGAATTTGCACCTGAACATTTATATGACACATATAGTTAAATGCACTGTACTCACAGTATATTTTATAACGGAATTGCCAAGTATAACAATAAAATGTTGCCGCAGCTCAGCAGAAACTTTTCCCTGCATCAGACAAGACTTCTCCATGCACACCGCTCACCTGTGCACGGAACGAGAATCCTTACCATACAGACTGCCAGAAAGTTGCCATTAGTTTAGTTTTGCACAGCCAAATGGTTAGCGCCAAATCTAGTCATTGTATAATCTTGAAGTCTGTAGAAGATCAGAAATATGTTACAATTTGCCAAAATACCGATCGTTTGGCAAAAGTTTCCTTAATCTGGACCCTAATTTGCATATTGCAATAAAGCAGAAGGGGTCTAAAACGATACAGTGTCATTTGTAATTTATTTCCTATAAATGATACAGCAACTTGTCCTGTGCAATAAAATATCGTTTTAGATTTTGTTGACCTTGATTCCATCTAAAGACCTATATTTTGCCAAATCTCTAACCAAATCCTGCATTTCGGAATTTAGAATCTTGGGCCTGATTCATTAAGGATCTTAACTTAAGAAACTTCTTATTTAAGTCTCCTGGACAAAACCATGTTACAATGCAAGGGGTGCAAGTTAGTATTCTGTTTTGCACATTAAGTCAGTTAAATACTGACTGTTTTTTCATGTAGCACACAAATATCAACTTTAAATTTCGGTGTACAAATAAGCTATCAAGTATTTGTGTGCTACATGAAAAAACAGTCAGTATTTAACTTATGTGCAAAACAGAATACTAATTTGCTCCGGTTGCAGTGTAACATGGTTTTGTCCAGGAGACTTAAATAAGAAGTTTCTTAAGTTAAGATCCTTAATGAATCAGGCCCCTTGTTACTATATTAATAAGATTATTAGTTTGTGTAGTTCAGGTTTTTGCCGATGAGCCACAAACTAGAATCAGCAAACCATATGTATGCAGACCCAAAGGTGGAACTAGCGAGCTGTGGGCCCCTGGTGCAGGGGCCCACAGAACCGGGGCCCCCAACAATCTGCATCTGTCCGGGCCCCATTTATCTCCATGGGCCCCAGTGCACGGCACCTGCCGTACCAAGGATAGTTCCGCCCCTGTGCAGACCAGAACCCCAAATGAGATCATTACATCTTCTGCTGCAGGTAATATTGTAAGCTTTGAAAACCGTGGTTCATAAGTATTCATACTGTGCTGCCTCATTGTAATTTAGTTATCTAGCTTTTATTTTACATTCAATGCTCCTTCACTGCAAACTTGCACTAATATTTTTTATTTTAATTCTCCTTTGCAGATCCAACATTACATGAATGGTCAGACAGATGAAATCAGTAGAAAGGAAATATTTCCCATGACAGAAGAGGAACTTTATACAGCGCACGAAGAGGTAGGATGGAGATCAATCTATTCTCCATTTACCAACTGAAGCAAAATTATGAGAATTGTTCATTGACATTTAAAGACCCATCTTAACGTTCATTACACCATTCGCATATGCAAGTACTGATTTTCTGCTTTTTCCCCCTTTGCTCAAGGCAGAAAATCGATTTTATCTGGAAACTTCAAGGCGTTGGGTTTTTACGATTTATCAGACGCTAAAAAAAAGTATAATTGAAGTTGAAAAGATACAGCAAACAAAAAAAAAAAAAAGTAATGTGTGAAATGTTTTAAATATCCTGAGAAAAGCGTCACGCTGTAAGGCTCTTCTAGAGCCCACTGTGCTGTCTTTATGAAGAGGCTTATTATTTTCACTTCTTTCAAAGTATCGCAATTAGTTTGCAAGGGTAGAGCTGCTATTATGTAAAAAAGATACTCTAACCCCTGCAGTGCAAGGAGAGGGTTTGCAATGGAGCTCCTTGCCCTGGGACACAATGAGTTAAACCTCAACGTCTCGTTGGCAGCGCCCATGCTGGTTCGTTGACAGGCGCAGAGTATAAATGAAATAATCACATAAGATTGGTCCCAGAAAAAAGTGGGATATTATTTTATGCAGATTCCAGAACTGCGGAAACCACTTTTTTTTTTTTTTTTTTTTTGGTAAAAGCAGTATTTGCCAATTTTGGTCCATTAGCATCAGAAGCTTAAAATGAGGACAAGTTAATGAATAATACATGTACTTAATGTCTTTTTTTCCTGTAAACACGTAACTGTTATCTTGAATATGATTATCATTTTGCAATCTTCTATATTTATGGACTGTCAGCTGTGACACCCTCTTTGTCCCTCTCCCATGTGATCCCGGCGGTCCGTAAGGTGCACAAATGGCCACCCATAAACTTAATGCTGATCTCGGTTTTGTGGGGTAGCTGGCTAAATAGTTTTATAATCTTGATATGTGATCTGACACATCATACATAGATATATACATGTTTTAGTTGACGCTTTGTGATCTTGAAGCCATGTGCATCGGTTATTGCTATCTGATTTAGCCTATTCATCTGTCGACTGGTAAAATCATTCATTTGTACACAAGATGAGGCTGACAACACCAAATACAATATAAGCGCAAGCGCACTAACATTCACACAGAGAGACACCGGGCCTGAGTCATTAAGCAGAGCAAAGCATTAAAAAAGGAGTAACTTTGCACCCGGGCAAACCCATTGGACGGGGAAAGGTAAATTTAAAATGTGGGAACAGATTTAAAGTTGGGGTAGGGCAGGTCCTAGATCAGCTTTAAATTTCAGTGTAAAAGTAAAGCTATCAAGTATCTGTGTGCTACATGAAAGAGTGGGGTACGGTAATCCGATGCTGTGGATACTGAAACCCAGTATATCTACCAAAAAAAGATGGAACAGATTAATAACGACATAATTAAAATGTATCCTTACCTGTACAACAACCGGGGAGATTACCGAAAGTAGTGGTGTGTGACCGCTGCTTAATCTAAAGATGCTAGAAGGCGGCGGCTGATTTTGACGTCGCGTAAGTTTCCGACGGACCCTAACCGCTAAGCTTAACATACCTGTTTAAATAGATGTCTGCGTGTTCAGTGACGTCAAAATCAGGAGGCGGTATCCAGCAGCTTTGGATAAAGCAGCGGTCGCATACCACTACGTTTGGTAATATCCGCCATCGCTGTAAAGGTTAGGGTTGTTTTTTAAGTATATCGTTATTAATCTGTTTGTGTATTTTTGTGTATACTTGATGTCGGTATACCGATTACCACCAACATGAAAAACAGCCAGTATTTAACTTATGTGCAAAATAATAAACTAATTTGCACCCCTTGCATTGTAACATGTCCAGAAAAATGTTCTCCTTATTTCGTCTTACTTATCTTAATGAATCAGACCCAACTTGTTTTATTAGCTGCTAGAGTTTCAGCTATACCTTGACTATGAACAGAGGTTCCAAAATATCTACCTTCAAGTGTATGTCAGAGTGTGAAGCACTGGATCTGTGTCCGTCCCACGACTACTAGAGAAAAACACAGTGTAACGTGGCAGCTGCTTCTAACATGTTTTTAGCACATTTGGTGCCCAAGTAAAAAGAATACCGTGATCTGTTATTTTAAAAATGTTAAAATTAAAGATCGTTGTTCAAAAATATTTGATGGAACTATAGACTGTACCGTTTGCAGAGTAGGGAAGGAAGGGGATTTATCCTGGGCCGCTGGGCTGGTGCAGTCCCCTGGGTGTCTAGGAGATATTGGAATGTTGCTGGCATGGCTTCCTGCTGCAGTGGATGGGCGAGGAAAGGAATATTCTATATATTGCAGATCACTTAATACATTTTTAATATTTTTTCCTTTGGAGAGGGGCTAAATCAGTGGTTCCCAAACTTTTGCAGTTCGCGGCACCCTTAGAGTCTCCAAATTTTTTCAAGGCACCCCTCCAAAATAATTACTGAGCAGTCCTGTTTTAGAAGTAGTTGGGTCAAAAAATTGTAATAAGTATTTAGGTCACGACAGAAATACTTATTTAGTTGTATGCAAAAATGCCCCTCTGCATCCAGACACTCTGCCCCCTCTGCATCCAGGCAGGGCCGGATTAAGGGAATGGAGGCCCCTGGGTTAAGGGGGACTCCATTCCCCCGTGAGGGCTCCCCCCCATGATCCGAAGTTGCCCGCCCCCCCGTGATCCGAGCTGGTTCCCCGTGGAACCGCCGGGCTAAAGCACAGTTAAGAGAGACACAACTTGTTTTCCACACTGGTATTTACATATGTACAGGACATAGAAAGAATACAGACCAATATTATTTATTATTGAACAATATTTGTATAATCAGTAACTTTACAAGCTGCAGTGGATATGCCTGGACACAGGATCTCTCCATCGCTTGTGTTTTCCCCCAATATAATGTCTGTCCATTGCATGTAAAGTGCCTGCTTTGCTGTGTAACTAGTGTCAGTATAGTATGTAGGCCTTGTCTGGGCTTGATACTTTTGCTAAGGCCAAAACTGGGCAGGTGAGTGCAAAGTAGTGAGACACGTGCGTGAGGCCACTAGTTTTATGCCCACCATCCTTTTTGTTATGTCTTCAGTTTTGCTAACAGTATAGAAACTTGCTATTATGGAGATAGGTCAGAGTAGTAGTAAAATACTATTACCTTCATCATTTCCATGCTATCCTATACAATGCCCAGACCAGTAAACAGTGGAGTCGTCATATACAGTATACAGTATGCCCTATGTCACAGTTTAAAATATGTTCCATATGCATTGCTGTCAGCAATGTACAGTACAGCCCTATTGTGCTAGTAGTATATTGAACAGCCCTAGTGAGCTAGTGGTATATAGTACAGCCCTAGTGAGCTAGTGGTATATAGTACAGCCCAACCATGCAAGTAGTATATAGTACAGCCTTATTGTGCTAGTAGTATATAGTACAGGCATAGTGAGCTAGTGGTACACAGTACAGCCCAACCATGCAAGTAGTATATAGTACAGCCCTAGTGAGCTAGTGGTATATAGTACAGCCCTAGTGAGCTAGTGGTATATAGTACAGCCCAACCATGCAAGTAGTATATAGTACAGCCTTATTGTGCTAGTAGTATATAGTACAGGCATAGTGAGCTAGTGGTACACAGTACAGCCCAACCATGCAAGTAGTATATAGTACAGCCCTAGTGAGCTAGTGGTATATAGTACAGCCCTAGTGAGCTAGTGGTATATAGTACAGCCCAACCATGCAAGTAGTATATAGTACAGCCTTATTGTGCTAGTAGTATATAGTACAGCCCTAGTGAGCTAGTAGTATATAGTACAGCCCAACCATGCAAGTAGTATATAGTACAGCCCTAGTGAGCTAGTGGTATATAGTACAGCCCTAGTGAGCTAGTGGTATATAGTACAGCCCAACCATGCAAGTAGTATATAGTACAGCCCTAGTGAGCTAGTGGTATATAGTACAGCCCTAGTGTGCTAGTGGTATATAGTACAGCCCAACCATGCAAGTAGTATATAGTACAGCCCTAGTGAGCTAGTGGTATATAGTACAGTCCTAGTGAGCTAGTGGTATATAGTACAGCCCTAGTGAGCTAGTGGTATATAGTACAGCCCTAGTGAGCTAGTGGTATATAGTACAGCCCTAGTGTGCTAGTAGTATATAGTACAGCCCTAGTGTGCTAGTAGTATATAGTACAGCCCTAGTGTGCTAGTGGTATATAGTACAGCCCTAGTGAGCTAGTGGTATATAGTACAGCCCTAGTGAGCTAGTGGTATATAGTACAGCCCTAGTGAGCTAGTGGTATATAGTACAGCCCTAGTGAGCTAGTGGTATATAGTACAGCCCTAGTGAGCTAGTGGTATATAGTACAGCCCTAGTGAGCTAGTGGTATATAGTACAGCCCAACCATGCAAGTAGTATATAGTACAGCCTTATTGTGCTAATAGTATGTAGTACAGCCCTAGTGTGCTAGTGGTATATAGTACAACCCTAGTGAGCTAGTAGTATAGATATATACAGTACAGCCCCTTTATGTCTGTAATATACAGTACATCCCCGACACCATTACAGATTGTATCACACCCACTCTGCTGGCAATTTGCCCACACAGAACCACTTCTACACTTATTGGGGCAGTGGGCACTCAGTTCTCCTATTGATGTCAGGCACCCTCCAACATGATGCAGCTGTGGCTCAGTGATGGCTCCTGCTGACCTTTGGTGGTCAGGACTACTCTAGAAACTGAGAGACCTGTGCACTCATCTGAAATCCAGGCAGGGTTATGTAATAAATCCAGAATTGTTAAACAGAAGACAGGAGGCAATTGCAGCCTCACCATTCTACTGAGCTAAAGTGTATTTCAGAACGGACATTGTACGCAAGTGATATCAATGGCTCTGACGACTGACGACTCTGAGCTACAACTAGGGGCTCTTAAACTATTGGTCAAAACAAGCCAAGCTATTTAGGATGGTTCCTTTTCTTTACACCTCTATACTACCAACTAATAACTGATCATGTTTTTATAGTATTGTTTTGTGCAGGTCCCTAATTTTCTATCCATTATATATTTAACAAATAATGATACAAATAATAATACGTATAATTTGTAGACAATATAGTGCCTAGTAAGAAGCATGTTGTTAACAATGGGTCTTAAAGCTTCTTCGCAGATGATAAACTTTAAGAACACCTGTCTTGGAGGGAAAGAAAACATTCTCTACGAGCATCTGCCACCCTATTGTCACTAGATATGTTAAAACTTTAACCAAGTATTTTAAAAGCTGGGAAACTTTGAGTTCAATGAATGTAAAACATTTATTTCCATAAGTTGATAACATTTCAACAGCAGCCAGTAGCTGGAAAAAAATAGCCTTGTTCCTTCACATGTAAACCCCTTATTTTCAGGTTGTTTTGACTTCCTCCCACACATAATAGTCACCTTAAATGTTACAGAACAGTTGCTGGTATGTGTGGGAAGGTTATAGATTAAATGTAAAAATAGTCTAGTAGTCTTGTCTCCTTTGCACTCTGTGTTGTGTTCTTCCACAGGTCTGTTTCAAGCCTTGTAAATTGCCATCTTCTCCTGGACCCCTAAGTCCTCCCGATTCCTGCATACATTGCCGTTTCATGCTGTGTTTTTAGTAAAGCGAGCACAGCACAATCTGAAGTTCTCAGCCACAATTGAAAAATGTGCATTTTATTTCAACGTATGGCTACGTAAGCCCCTCTATTGTGCAGAGAGTGGATAGGGTCAGATGATGTTTAGAAGGAGAGGTTTTATGCCTCCGAGGCGGGCAGCTTTACACTTGGATGCCCATGCACACAAACACATTGAATTATGAACAGACCTATTAATGGCGGGGTCACAAAAGGTCAAGTTTTGTCTTCTTTTTCCCTCCATTCAGAATTTCTCTTATAAAAAGAAGGGGAAAAGGATTTGCTATAAGAGAGAGAGAGAAAAAAAGACCCAAAAAGATTTAAATCTATCGACAACGTAAACGGAGAAAAATGGAATTCTATATGTCGTTATTGTAATGACGTTGGTCGTGTTTTATAACTGTCCCCACGTATCTGTCTATATATTTATATTTGTCTATTTATTTAATTATATCTCTTTAGCTTCTCTCGTTGTTCTCTATAGGGAACAGTTTAAAGTGTTTGTGTTTGTCACATGTACAGAATTGATCTCCTCCCCCTTCCCCCTGGGCCCTATAGGACGGCCCGTGATGCTCCGGTGCAGCTGTGAGCTCATTAGTGACCGCCGCCATCACATGACCTTGCGCTGTTTTTCTGAAGCACCAAATACAAAGATGATTAGAGGGGAACTGGATATGTGATAATCTGCTCCTCTTTGAGTGCGGAGCTCATCTAAAAGGGGACCGATCAGTCTATGATTAAGCAGAGGCACACACAGGGGGGGTTTCTGGTTCTCCAGAAACCCCTCCCCTCAACGAACGAATGGCACTGTACAGCAGCCGCGGCGCTGTCAAAGAAGCGTCCGTGGCAGTGCTGTATTGTAGTACAATACAGCACTGCCGCGGATGCTAATTTGACAGCGCTGCTGCTGTCCAATTCAAAATCGCCGAAATGGAGGAGCTTGCGCTTTCTCTCTAATTTAAAAATCCTGCGTTTGCCCCTGTTAAGAGGGTTATTTTTGAAGGGGTATGATTAATTGGGGGCGATTTTTAAAATAGTTCTAATTAAAGGGGCTATGGTAGAATGAAGAAGAAAGGATGATAAAAGGGAGTGATGAAGGGTTTAAAAGATGGAAGGGGAAAGAGCTTCAAGGGGGGATTTTCTGATAGGGGGAAATGATAATTGTCCGAGGGAAAGGGGATGGTGATGGGTGGAAAGAGGATAATGAAGATGGGGACAGGAAGCAGAGATTAATGATTTCACTTCCATTACTTACAGCTCCAACACCATTGGCTGTGGCTGTGGCAGGGGGTGTGAGCAGAAGGACCAATCAGAAGCAGCTGTCTCTGTGATTGGGGCTTCTTGAGGATCCTTCCTCTCACGTTCCCCCCTCCACAGCATCTGCTTTTCAACGGGGGGGCTGAAATACTAGTTACAAAAACAGCTGCATAGTGGCATAGGGAGGGGAAGGGGCCAATTACCTCCTGGTGGCAGTGCAGCTATAAATAACAAAATAATAGAGGAGCATCTCAAAAGTATAACAACATTATGTATAATATGCTGATAAATCCGCATTTATCGCATGAAATAAAGATTTTCCGGTGCGATCGCTGTGGTTCCAAAGCACAAGAGTTTTATTCGCAAAATAGATTACAGGGCAAAGTATCGCATGCATACGCCTACGCGGTTGGCACCAACAACAATCTTCTATGAGAACACTCTGGTTTCCAAAGCCAGAGGTGGAAAATGTATACACTGCATAGTCATAAAAAGCAGTGACATCACAAAGATACACAGTTACAGTATTAAGGTCCACATTCATAGGTTGATGGGTCACGACCTCCCAAGAACTCGACGCCTCATTGGTTGATTCCTCTGGTCATTGTTCCTTGAGGTGGCTAGGTGTCCTTCCTCAGGCTCCCACCTCTAGACCTGTATAAACCAGTTCTTTTATGAAAAAAAAGAAATATGTGAAACTTATTTACATATTGCTAAGATTATGATTTGGTTGCATATTAATCGCATCCCAACCCATTGTAATGCACAGAAATTATTGATTATCACATTCGTCCAATTATTAAAGTTCAACAATATATATAATCTATACATGCATCTGTCAACAAACATGCCGTTAAAAATTCATGTATATGTGTATATACATGTAAACCACATTTATACATGTACAAGTAAAGAGAAGAAGCAAAATCCCATCAAAACTAATTGTTACAGACGTGTATTTTAAACATAACTGAATGTGTTACTATAAAGCCCCTTATGAGTGATAATGACAGGTTTAGTTGTTACTTCAATGTTTGACCTTGCATTCAGCATAATGGAGTATAGAGAATATCTACCAATGTAGATAGTCTACATGTGAATATCATTTGCATATTCTTATCAATAGGTTTAAAGTAACACAGAAGCTCTATCTAACAAGAAGTTAGGTAGACCTCATTCATCTTAGAGCATAAGCTCTTAGCCTGGGTACACACTATAGGTTTTTCACCCCATTATCGGGCCAATCACGTGATAAACGACCATTCGTCCCCATATCGCATTAGTGTGTACACTCCAATGATGAACGACTATCGTTCCAAAGCTCATCGTATAGTTTGATTTGATTTTATAAATGGATTAAACATCTCATTCACCAATGGAACGATGTCCTTCCAATTCTGCAGTGTGTATGAACTCACAACCAGCATTGTAGGCAGATCTCCATTGGAATTTAGAGAGTCACAATCTTTTCAGTCAATGGTTATGACAGATGAAGAGCACAGATCTGACGGTAAAGTGTGTAAGACATGTGTAGTGTGTACACATAATTAGGCATGTTGATTGGGACTTAAAGATGTTGGTAAAATTGTTAGTGATATCACACTGGGAGACATTTTCTGTAGTGTGTACCAAGCCTTAGTGCTAAGGAGATCTTTAAGGAATTAAGGATCTGTTGAGGTCTTCTTAAGTCAAGGAAGTGGTTTAGAGCATCAGCACACACTGACACTGAAAGCTGCATAAGGCAAATATATAATATATAAATATATTACGGGCTGTTTTCTTGGTCCTTAAAGCGTTCATAACATGGTGTGCAGTGGTGGTATAATTATAGTAGGGTTTAAAGGAGTACTGCGATTGCAAATTAAGCACCAGTGTGTATGAACCCTAAGAACAAAGATGACATCTAAAATTAGTGTTGTGTAGAGAATCATCATCATCATCATCATCATCATCATCATCATCATCATGTTTATATAAAAAGGTGGAAAGGGTACTTTTAATTCCGCTAGATCTATTTTTTGTCCATTTGGCTCAGTTCAAGCTTTATTTGTGAGAATAAAGGGCAAAGGATGGGCAGATCTATAAACCCATGTGAATAGGATATCTTACGCTGCTTTGTTTTACTATTTTGCTCTCAGTAAAACTGACATTTTTCTCCAAATGTATCCTTCTATCCTTAGCCGTACTCTGCTACACTCACAGAACAATGCTCTACCAGAGATAAATTGGGAAGGTTGAGTTGCTTAGATATTCACAAAATGAAACAATGCTTTTATTTGTTTTAATGTTACCAAGTATAGTTGCTCAAAGAAGTCATTACAACTGCCAATTAGTAAATGTATCTGCCATGTCTTCTTATACAGCTGTGCATAGAATTTAGACCTGCGAGGTATATTTACACAAGGTGTGTAATGCAAAGATTTGAATGTTGTAGATATCAATCACAATCTAGAGCAGAGGTGTCCAAGTTTAGTCCTCAAGGGCTACCAACAGTTCAGGTTTTCAGGATTTTTTTTAATTATGCACATTTGAGTTAATCTATTTTTTTCTAGCTTAGTAATTATTCCACCTGTTTCTACAGACAGAGAACCTAAAAACATCAACTGTTGGTAGTTCTTCAGGACTGAATTTGGACACATCTGCACTAGTGTGTCAGAATTGGTTTAGTTTTTATATTAGCTTCATTTGTGAACAAGAGGGGACCGGGTAAAATTTTGACACTTTCTTAAACATTAAAAAGGTCAATAAAACAGTAAATTTTATGTGCAATTAGGTGGGTTGTATTAAATAAGAAAACGTCACTAGCCTATGCTCCACCGATTATCTGCGTTTTTTAAACAGCTGGCACCGTTGTTACAGCCCCTCCACCAAGTGCTTCAACTGTTAGCAACAAATTCGTATGTTCAATTTTTGTTTGAATGTTACAGCATACTCACCAACTTTCTGAAGTTGGCTTCCGGGAGCCTGCTGGGAGAGGTGGGCGTGATGGTGGGCGGGACTCCAAAATTCACATCAATTTGGACCCATGACGTAATGACGCAAACACGGCATTTTACAGCAGGGGGCGGGGCCAAACACATCGATTCACTGGGAATCGCGGTGTTTGGCCCCGCCCCCTGCTGTAAAATGCCGTGTTTGCGTCATTACGTCATGGGTCCAAATTGATGTGAATTTTGGACCTAATTCTGTCCACTTCACTAGGAAGTGGGCAGATGCGGGAGATTGCCACACTCTCCCGGGAGTCCGTGAGACTCACGAGAAATGCGGGAGTCTCCCGGACATTCCGGGAGAGTTGGCAAGTATGTGTTACAGGCTTATGTGTCGTTATTTCCACCGCTGCCTACAAGGATAGCAGCACAGTGGCCAATTGCTTTATAGTGAAAGCAAGTCCAATAGGGAAATCTACAGACTAAAACTAATCATAGCTAGGAACAACAAAACATTAAATAATATAAAAATAATACATTGTTTTCTAATACACTTAATTAAAAGTCAGTTGTGTGTAATTTTACACAATATATTTAAAAAATCATACTTTGATTATACCAACCCTTTAATTGACTTATTTCATACGTGTTCCTAATATATATATTTAATTTACTTAAATGTCTATGCTCTGTTTGTAAGGTGAAATAATAATGTCACTTGTATATTACAACAGTGATATTAAGGTTAAACATGAATTCCATTTCAATTCATGCTCTGGGTATTGCAAACTGTGTTTCCTCTTTTAAATGTAGTTTAAGCCGTGTATCTCATTAGCTGGCTGCCGCGGTTGTCATGCCTTGCGGACGTGAATCCGTTTTACAAGGGAACTATTTGTGTTTATTCTCCAAATGTCTAAGTGGTCTGACACAGACAATTACATTGTACTAAGGCTCTTGTCGTTTAACTCCTTCAGGTGAATGAGCTGATTGATGAATTGAAAACAGCTATCAAAGTGCACCGGGGTCAATTCTTTAAGCTCGCCCCACAATTACAGGCCGAGCAAGAGCAGTGCGCCACTTATCTCTTCCAGCACATTAAACCCCTCCCATCCAGCAGCAATCTGCCTCCAAGTCTGCGCTTAAAGGTAGGTACTTCACGCACAAAGCCAGAATGTACAAGGTGGCATTATTTTCTATATAAGAGAGCGGTTTACTGCAAGGGAAAAATATCAACAAAATAAACTTTATTGTTTATTTCAAATGCAAAAAGTGGTTTTTAACTGGTATGTTTTATACTGCATTAAAAATTGAGGATCCCCAGGACGTAGGTGCATGCCTTACGCACAATTAAGGGAGAATGTAATTATAGGAATACAAGACAATACTTAGGAAATGATAAATATAATCACTTTATTTGATTACAGTATATGGACCCTCCTGATTTTGTACTTGTAATGCTTGACGTTTCCATACTGATCAAACCTACATTTTCATACGTAGTCATAAAAAGTAACTACAATTGAACAGTACAATGTTTTTCACTAGAAAAAGATCTGGGATATACAGAATACATTCATGTTTTGTTTTGCTGTCATTTATTAGTAGTGATCTGTACAGAGTTTTAGGGGTATATTTACTAAACTGCAGGTTTGAAAAAATGGAGATGTTGCCTATAGCAACCAATCAGATTCTAGGGGGTAAATGTATCAAGCTGAGAGTTTTCCGGCGGGTTTGAAAAGTGGAGATGTTGCTTATAGCAACCAATCAGGTTCTAGCAATCATTTTGTAGAGTTTACTAAATAAATGATAGCTAGAATCTGATTGGATTCTCAAACTCTCAGCTTTATACATTTACCCCTAGCTGTCATTTTGTAGAATGTACTAAATAAATGATCACTAGAATCTGATTGGTTGCTATAGGCAACATCTCCACTTTGTTAAAACCGCAGTTTAGTAAATATACCCCTTAGTCACTGTTAAATGGCAGCATAGACAACAACAGGTTATAAATGAAATTGACAAAATACCACCAGCGATATTACATGGTAATAATAAGTATAATAAAAAAAAATAAAATAAAAAAAATATATATATATATATATAATATTTATTTTCTTCTGATGAAAGCCATTGCTAAGGTCAATTAAAATTGAATTTTACACAATATATTAACATAGAATCTCAATTGTAGTTTCTCATTCTCTGTTTCCAAGTAATTTTTTGACTTTAGTTGACAATGTTTAATAAATCAGGATTCCATTTATTTATATAACATGTTGCATTCACAAGTTTGCACAGCATTTAATCCTGTCCATCTGGACAAAAGCACAATGCAGACAGTTTTATATTAATCCGTGTACCAAACTGATAGGGAAATTATTCAGCCCTCTGGTTGATAGGAAATATCAGCAATTCTTTGCTAATTCTCCTTCAGCATTTACTAGCACCTCTTAAACAAATAGACAGTGGTGCCAAATTGTATTGTTTATGCCATGTGATAATGCGGAGCGCTGGTAGTATTGTCATGGTACATGTCATGCGTATATCTCAGATTATCAGCTGCTGGATCCGTACTAGCAGCCTCTCGCATCAGTCTACACGTTGCTCTTCTCTGTACAATGGCCAAGTGCTCTGGTGACCCCATGTGGCTGAGGAGGCTGTTGGTGAAGATACATCTTAATGTAACTAACACTGCACTCTGTTATTATAAACCAGAGAATTGCCCATTGAGTGTCGTAATACTGCTATGTCATTTACTCTCTTCCATTATCTTAGCTGATATTACAAGACAA